>NC_091826.1:32702616-32785116 GCF_038994185.2 Dermacentor albipictus
AGACACGCGCAGCAGCCGGCGCAGCAAAGCCGCAAAGGAAGGAAGGTGGGAGGAGAGAGCATAACGCGTGCAGCAAACGGAGGGTGTTGTTCGGTCCGGAGAGAGAGACAGAAGGGAGAATGCAAATGGTTGGAGGGTGTGTGCGGGGGGGGGGGGGTGAAATTGGGTCAAGGTCCCATGCACGACAACGCTCCGAAGGAGGCACAGCCCGCCTCGCCCTGCACTGGCCGAAGAGAAGCGGGGGGACGTGAGGGGGGGGGGGGCTTTTTTGTGAAAAGGACGAGACGTGCTCAGGCCTCGCCGTCGCCCTGCCGCCGTATTACAAGCCCGGCGTGCGAAAGATAACTTTTACTTCGAACGCACGCCCCGGAGATGAAGGAGCGCGAGAGCGTCGAATCGGGACGTCGACGCATGCGATGCGCAGTGAGCGTGATGATAACGAAGTCGCGAGGCGTGCGGAGAATGTCGAGTCGACGGAGAATAACGAAGGTCGAACGAGGCGCGCGCGTTTCTAGAACGACAGGCGCCTGCGCCTTGCTGCTGACAAGCGAATGGTGCGCCCTGTAGGGGTTGAGGGACGGACTTCGGGATGAAAACCAAACTTGGGAGGGTTTATTTTACATTATTTACAAGGAGGTGAGCGACAAGTAACATTCGTACAGTCATTACGGGCCGGCAGCAACTCGGACGCTGCGGCCCGCAGCAAGACGTTCGAGAGAGGTGAATCGGTGAATCAGGGAAATGCGGGAATGCTCTGGTCTCTCTGGAATCCTTCTTTTAAACCCTTCGAGGACTGGAAGTCGCGTCATGTTTGACCAATGGGAGAGTCTGCTCAGATGACGCCACTTTCAGCCAATGGCAGGCGCCCGTGCGATGGTGTCACACCCGGCGAAGAGGGTCGGCGCTTGGTCCTCCTCTCTTGATCACTTGATCCCCCTGCGATCTTGCCTCGCAGAATTGCAATCCACTTCTTCTAAAGTGGAGAAGGAGGGGGGGGGGGGGGCTCATGCTCCATTGTACAAGGGCCCACCTGCCCCCGGTGGTACGGCTCCGCAGTGGTGGCAAATGCCTTCTTCAAAGGCGAAGGGGGACGTTTGGGCTCTATTGTCCGAGGACCCCTTCTAATCCCGGCGGCGTACGCCCTTGTTGGCTGCAAACTTGTTTGCACTTGTCTTGTGGCCTTCAACTTGTTTGCCTGGGCGCTCCTCTGCAATGTGCTGTCCTGCTTCTGCATTCCTCAATTAGCTGTGCTGCGATTCGATGTGGTTTGGGGAACTCGAAGTAGCCTCAGGAAACGGCGCCATATCTAACAGCTCCCCTTCGGTCGGTTTTTATCGCGCACAGTTTTGGCAAGGATGACGTGGAAAAGACTGCAGTATTCTGTACTGTTCTGTACAGTATCTGTACAGCACGTTGGGATCAAGTTCTCGTCTTCGGCATTAAAGCAGAAGAGACGTGGCACGACGCAGTGGTCCATGCGCAGTGGTCCATCCATGCGACGCAGTGGTCCATCAAAGCGGCCATGCAAAGATGGCCGCTTTTATGAAACGAAAACTTTTGGGAACTTTTCAGATGCGGATCTCAGTACGACATGTCGTACGAAGGTCCAACGGTGCGCGTTACCTTAAGATGAGTTCACTGGTTTCCGGCTCGGTCATCTCGGATTTCAGCTGATGTTAGGCTACGCCAGGCTAACTGTCAACTGCTCTAGACAGGGTGATTTAGGCTGAGGCTAGGTGAGGTCAGGTTATGTGTGTATAGCGCTTGAGGCTGAGTCACATAGGCTGTATGTAGGCTGCAGTTTCCGTGAGGCTAGGTTAGGTTATGTTTGAAGCCGCGGCTAAACCTCTCTACACTCTAAGCCGAAAACGGGGAAAAGGGGACTAACGGCAGCCGTTGGACCTTTGGATCAACGGTTAATCCACCGTGCGTGCCGTGTGCAGAGGCAAAGTGTCGTGCGCAAATTTGTGGGACTAAATGTTAGTCCTTGCAAGGTAACGGTCGACGGTGGGGATCAACGGCACAATTTAGTCCTCTGACTTTAGTCCCTTTAGAGAGGGGGGCTCCGTGTCCCTCTCCTCCCTGCCTGGACGGGGTGGCAGCGGGTCATAAAACACTGTCGCTCTGCTGTCATCCCGCCCACACGAAGGTCAACAGGCTTTCGCCATTGGCTAACATTTTGGCGGGATTCGGGCCCTGCTTGCGTGCACTCCGGGTAAGCGCGCGCAAGTCGGGTCCCGGGGAGACCACATCGGGGCGTCTGAAGGTGCGTACGTGTTTCTCTCTGCCCGCGGCGGCCCCCTTTGTCCGCCGCCGGCCGATGGCTACTTCGGCTCGTCGGGGTCCCGGCCTCGGCGGGCGCGCGCGCGCGCACTCTTCCGTCGTCTCGATGTCCTGAGGCAGCGTCTGCCGATCGTGCCCCCGTCTGTTCGTCTGTCATTTCTTTCTCGGCTTTTGTTCTCGATTGCCGCAAGGCGTTCATGCGCCGTCTGGGCCGGCAACCGGATACAAGAGGCCGAGACGAGGCATACGGTCGGTTTCTGAGGGAGCTCGCGCGTCCCTCTTCGCCTATAGGCATACCAGAAGGAAGGCGACGGCCCGTGTTCTGCTCGGGCTACGTGACCCTTTGAAGAAAAAGCTAACCTATTCGACCGCACTAGGCCGGAGTCACAAACAAGAAAAAAACTGCAACATGTGCTGCGAACGAAGAGTACCGAGCGCCGTTGAGTCCCCTGCCCGGACCCATATGGGTGACAACACCCGATGACACGTGCAAACGATTTGCCTGCTTCGCATGGAGGGTTTGTCGAGAACAACGAGAGGGAGAGTGCGGCACCGTCGTAGACATCGCAAATTGGCAGTGCGTGTCGTCTGCTAGGAAAGTGTCGTCTGTTAGGAAAACAAGTTGTGGGGCTCGCGCGACGGCCGCGCGCCGCATTTGGTACGAAATTGCTGTTCTGTCAACAGGCTTTGACGCTGAAATGTCGCACTCACGTACGGTCTCCTCCCAAGAGAATGCACCGCAACGCAAGACGGCAGCCCGTTTTAAAGAAGACGAAAGGAGCCTGCCGACGACACTCCTGAACGGCTACAAGCATATTGTGGAATGCAAGAAAACTTACGTCGCGTCGTTGACCAAGAAGAATCAGACATGGAAAGAAATAGAAAAACATTTGAATGCCAACCACGGGATTACGCGGCGCGATCACCTGCAACTGAAAAAATGCTGGACCAACCTGAAGCAAAAGCGGAAAGAGGAAGCTGCGGAAGAAAAGGAAAGCGCCACAAAACTGGTAAGCGCACATGTTCTGCATGACTGACTTATTTGGGCTACTTTTTATTATGTGTAGTCACAGGAGATAAGAAAATACGCTCGCAATCAATCTTTCCGCGACTCCGGGAAGCGCACCAGCATGGGGCGCGGGTGCTTCGCGATGAGCAGAGTCACCTTTCCTACTGCGCGGCACACTGTTAACTGAGGAATGCGGACCGGACCTCCGGTGACTGTTTGAAACGTGCCAGCGCCGTAAAACATCGCAGCCATCAGCAACTGCAGCATGGGAGGCACACAGTCGGTCCTCTATTGTCCCCGCTTACCCGGATAGGCAACGTAGTGAGAAGTCGCACGGTGTTCTTCGTGAATCTGTAGCGACCGAGGAATTGTTCATCGTCGTACAGCTCCATCGAATTCACTCGGTCACGTAGGGTGGGTCGCGGAATTTTCGGCAAGGGCTGCGCCTCTGAAAATGCTGTATCCATGGCGTAGCAAGCAAACTCGAAAGCAGCTAACCTCCGCGCGACGTCCGTTCGGGAGGCTGCCATGTTGGAATAACAGACCAAGTCAGTTTCAAGCTAGCCCGGGAGCAGACTTTAAACTTGAGCGGACTTCGACGCAGGCAAATCGTTCCCAAGTCGTCCACAAGATCAAGCACGATTTACGACGCGCGGCGAAGCTGTCTTGAGACTGCCAGAAGTCAAGTTCGCGCCAAGTTAGATCTCTGCATTCGGGGGTTGTAGCGTGCTTCTAACTTATATTTGACTGTGACTGCTCCTGACTTAATTTCATTTTCATGATTTTACTCTGGCTATGACACGTTTCATCTGCTGTATACTTTGGAGTTGTTTTATTTTGTTTGAACTGCTGCATATTTTCAGTCAAGTTTTTTTATCTTCTGTATCTATATGTCATTACTGTATACCAAGGACTTGGCATTTGTATGCTAGTATTCCTTTTTTTGTTTTGTTAATTGTGGCTCAAGATGATGGTAGCAATATGTAATCAAAAATAAACATGGGTTACTTGAGTTCGATCATTGTTTTTGCTTGAAAAGCTATGGCAACCTGGAATCATTGGAAAAGTGATTTCGGACTAACTGGGAAGGACTAAAAGTTGCTCCTGCAGTTACTCCCTGTGGACTAACCTTAACGCACTAACTGTTGGTCCTCTAGGGACTAACTGGGAAGGACTAAAAGTTGCTCCTGCAGTTACTCCCTGTGGACTAACCTTAACAGACTAACCGTTGATCCTCTAGGGACTAACTGGGAGGGTCTAAAAGTTGCCCTCACATTTAGTCTGCAGTAGTTGCTCCCCCAGTTAGGCCGCTGCATTTGCTCCCGCAGTTAGTCCAAAATTGGTTCAAAATCTGTGGCAGGTCATTTAGTCCCCCAAGAGACTAACAGCCATACCCGTTTTAGTCCTTTTTGGCTTAGAGTGTACTGTGTTGCTTGCAGGAAGTTTCAATCGCGTTGCTTCTTTCCATGTCCGTCAGGATATCCAGGTTATTGCTGCGCTGGGCTAGGCTACGCTAGACTAGTTATGGTTGTTGTCTTTCGTTAGGCCAGGTTAAAAGCTAGCTTATTCTAGAAGCCATGGCTAAAACTCTCTATTGTGTTGCTTGCAGGAAGTTTCGATCGGGTTGTTCCCTTGCGTTTACGCCAAGGCACTCAGTTGTAAATGCTGTAGATTGAGCTAGAATGCGCTAGGCTATAGGTCAGATTGTTGGCTTCGGTTAAGTTGTATCATGGTGGCCTAGGCTAGGACAGGTAACCCCGTCTTATACCAGTCGATGCCTTCTTTGGCCTCTTATCGGTGTCATCGCTGTGCTCGTCGAAATGAAATTTAATAAGAACAACGAAGACGAATCCCCCTGAACTGCCACATCAACGCAGCGCTCATCGTGGCGTTGTACGCAAGCGACGTTCCGCGCACATGCCACATGGCGCTTCCTCTGTCCCCTCGCAACCGCCTCAGATGCGCACACATCGCAAACGGAACACCGCTAGAAGTGCAGACGGAGACGTACGTGCCCGCTCTTGTGCCGATGTAAAGTGGTGCCTGCTCGTTCCTTGCCGAGAGGAAGGAGGGCCCAATTTCGTTTCCTCCGCATCACGACAAGGCGGCGGGCGCCCGCCGCCTTTCAACGCGCCGGCGCTAATCACCCGTGCCGCCGCCTTGCGCTGTGCATTCGTTCTTGGGGGGGCCGCCCGAGGGCGCTCGGAGCGGCCCGGCGGCGGCAGCGCCATTACATTACCGGCGACCGCTGGCCGCGGAACGGAGCAGCACGACGCGCAAGGCCAGCGCGGCGCGGCGCGAATTCGTAACCACCGGTGTCCTCTAAACAACGCGCGCGGGCGCGTCCTAAATCGAACGGCGAGACATGGGCGCCTCATCGTTGTTCTCCCGCCTAATCATCCCGTACCTTGTGCTCGTTAGGGGCCCGGTCGCCGTAGTGCGGTACAGCAGTAGTTGTGCAGTGGTGGTGGTTATCTTACGGGCGGAAGCAGCGATATAGTAGTCGTAGTAGTCGTAGTAATAGTAGTCGTAGTGGTAGTAGTGGTGGTACTAGTATAGCAGTAGTAGTTAGGGTAGTAGTGGTGTTAGCAACCGCAGCACTACTAGTGGTAGACGTAGTAGTGGTAAGGGGGTAACAGCGGCAGTACTATTAAGCCGCAGCATATCGTAACAAAGGCAGAAGCAGCAGCAGGAATATGAGTACTATGTTTGTAGTATAGGTGCGCTAGAACGTCGTTATAGCACTACTAGTAATGGCGGTTGTGATCGTAGTGGCAGTAGCGTAGTAACCGCAGCAGTCCTAGTAGTATAGTAGTAGTAGTAGTAGTAGTAGTAGTAGTAGTAGTAGTAGTAGTAGTAGTAGTGGCCGCAGCATCAGCACTAGTACTGGCGGTGGACATCATCTATGGCGATTGTTTTGGAATTACATCTGAAAGTACGCAAAGGCAAAGATACGCAAATCCGTGCGATCGTAGTTGCTTACACATATTCGCGGAGCGATTCTCCTGCTCTAAAACCATGATTTCGCCTATAGAAGTGTCAGCGCACATTCCTTCCTTGCTTTCTATACTTACTCGTCGCTACGGCAACAGTGGCGGTGGTGTTCTGCTGCTGAGCAGTAAGTAGGGCGCGGGTTCGATTCCAGACCGTGGTGTTCGCGTTACAATTGTGTCGGGATGTTAAAAACACTCGTGTGCTTGCACTTTGCATTGAAGGACTTCGAGTGGTCAAAATTACTCTGGAGCTATCCTACTCCATCACCCAGATACGCATACGGCGTCGTCTATCAGCCCCAAAACCTCCACCTCCCCAACAGCCCCCCGAAACCCGTACTCTTTTTTTATTGATTTCTTCTTTGAACAACCTACGCGGGGTAATTACAACTTTCGGCGTCTCTTTTCTTTTTCCATTCTGCAAACGCTTACTACTCATTAAGAAACGCGAGGCAGCCGAGTGTAACCTTGGGCAAGGCGCAGAAGGGTGAGATAATTGTCCGAGTGAGATAATTGTCCGGAACGACTCGGCTATTGTAGATGACAGGCATATGAATGGCAAATAAGACAAGCACACGCACGTGATACGAACACGCGTATAGTAATATGCATTTCGCCGAACACGCGAGCGAGGTGAGTGTTACCACGCGCTCTAGACAGCAACCGCGCTCGGGCAGAAGAGGCAACGCGCGCGACGTGGAACTCCGCATAAGCCGAAACGACGGTTATTGCGAAATCACCGTCACTCCTGTTTAGCTGGGCCACGCGTCGCTCCCGTTTCCCCCATCGTCTTCTCTGTTCATCTTTCCTTCCTTCTTTCTTTCTTTCTTTCTTTCTTTCTTGCTTGCATGCTTGCTTATTAATCTCGCAACCATTCTTTTTCATGCCTCCGTTTTTTTTGCGGCCCTGCCTCGGCGTGAGCGCTCTGATTCTCTCCGCTCAGCGGCGGCGAGACCCAATTTTCCGTTCCCGCATCGCGATAACGGTACAGAGCGCGCGCGCGCGCGTTTACAACAAGCGTGGCGCCCGCTCGGGTCTCGACCGAAAGGAAAGCGTGCTTCCATTGTGAACAAAAAGCAGGCAAGGTCGAGCCGTCCGTCTTATAAAACTCCACTGGCCACGACGCTGAACATGACGAGCGCCTTATTGTACTAAGCGTGTAGTCCCGGATGAAAGGAGCGATCCGCGGCTGTGCGAGAGCTCGGCTTTCTAGGCTTATCTGAGAAACCTCACGTTATTATTGAAAGGCAACCCCCTCCCCCCTAAGGTTATTTCGCATCGTCGTCGTTTAGGTTATCGTTGCTCTCGTTATTTCTGTTAGTCGGTGCTTATTGCTGCTGCAATGACCTCGCTGTTCACGCTGTTTCTCATTCTGCCGGTGTACGCGGCTTTCTCTAAAGATGGTGTCCATACGACACCCTTCGTTCTCGGGGGGCACGCGCGACTGTTACTACATATCAAATGGAGTACTAGGAACTCCTTTCTGCCGGACTAATTTAAAAACTCCTTTCTGCCGGAGTAATTTGAACTCCTTTCTGTAGGAGTAATTTAGGAACTCCATTCTGCTGGAGCAATTGTTAGCTTCACATTTAGGTTAATTTTCTAGCTTTCCGTAATCCCGAATTGGACTGGGTCAACTCGGTCAATTAAAGTGCAAGTACGGCAAGCGTACCCCCACGAAGGGAGCAGGAAGACTCTCCAAAAAAGGGAGTTGAGTACGTGGGACAAGCGGTTACTCTCCCATAAAGGATTTGCTTCATTCTGACGGCGCACCCTCACTTGTCAATATCCAGGGGAGTACTGTAGTAGTTTGTAGTTGTTTGTTGGTGTAGTTGTTTGTTTCGCATTTAACTCCCCGTTTGGACTTATCAAATGCAGCGATGGAGTTTGTATACTTGCTTTACAGTTGGAGAAATCTCCGAACTCGGAGTTATGTTAATGTACCCTGAAAAGGTCGCGCGCCCTTTGGCCCGTAATTTCATGACACGGCAATAGCTGTCACCAGTATTAGGTTTATTTGCTTTCTTGACCGTTACACCCCATAAGCACTTTCCTACCAGTAACTACGTGCGTCTGACATCCCACAGCGTTCTTAGCAGGGAATCAAAAGGAGTAGACAAAGGAAAGGCCGATAGCGAAAGGCCGACAAAAGAAAACACAGTAATACCTTACGAGCTGCGCCGCTATGTGCAATACATCGGATGTTAAGCCACAGTCACGCTTACAAAAAATCGTCATAGAAGTTGTGATAATCATATACCAAGAATCTGTTGCCTCGAATGGACTTTCTGTTGAGACCTAATTGATTATCACGCGCGATTTATGCAAGGGTAGGCGTTATCTACTGCATTTAACTTCATTTTCCTGGCAGAAACATAACGACAATGAATATGGATTCATGAGCCTTGTAACATTCTGTCAGATAAATAAACTATTGGCCTGAACTATGCCGTTTGTTGAAGGGATGCGTTGCCTAGCATCAACGCGAGCGCATCCAATAACAACAGGCCCCTATCCTCCCCCCCCCCTTCCCCACTTGTAAGGAGGCCAAGCTCGGCCAGCAAGACTTCCTTTCCCGTATCGAGAACAACACGCGAACCCATATAGCTACTCTCCATAAAGAATGCGCTACCCGATAGATGCCCGAGCGGCTCGTGGAACAATTACGGCCCCAGTGACCGTGTTTCGCGCGATCACCCATCCCGCCTTCGTGTGCGCGCACGCATTAAGAGCCGAGCCAAGCCAAGACCAGGCTATCCACCGACGAAGAAAGAGGATGCGGCCGCGTCGAGTTCGATTATACCGCTGCCGCCCCTGGCGTTGAGTTATTAAGCACGCGCGATCCTTTATACCCCCAGGGAGTTGGTCGGCGCGTCTGTTAGGCACGGAGGACCGAGCCCCTTCGCTGTCTTGTAAGTGTAACAAACTCGTGCGCCCCTTCTGAGCGTGTATGGGGTCGATCCATTCTCCTTTAGAAGTGTAACAGCGCTTAACGGTCATTGTAGGGCCAGAGGTTACAGATACGAAGCGTGCTCCGCGTGGACGATCAGCGGCAGGAAGTTTCCAACAAAAGTTACAGAATGAACTCAGGTGCTACGATCGCTAAGCTAGCATAGAAATGATTACGGATTTCGCCAGTCTGCGTCCCGAGGCGTTGCGATGGCCCGACTGTTTATTAAGCTTTATCCGTCTCAATTACCAAGTAGTAGTGTTCCTATGGACCCACGAAGGCTAGAGCTAATGTCTCAAACATGGCGGCTCCGAAGTGTTGCAGGTTCCCACGATCCCTTCCGGAGCATGCGGGCGGCAAAAGCATAGCCTTCGAGATTAATTTCCGTTGTTCCGAGGAAGCGGTCGCTTGGGGGCCGGATTCGGATACCACCCACAAGTGTGCACGCAGGTGCATAATCATGGCGAATGCTTGCGCTTGTACGCAATACTTTGCCTTAAGTAATCGATTTGCAAAGTCACAAGACCGTTTGAAGCCAGAAGGACGAACTTTGGGCAAATCCATGTACTAACAATCATTGACGTAACTACATTAATATAAATGTATAGTAGTGTCTACAGTCAAATTCGAAATTAATCATTACAACATCGGGTGCCGTGTCCTATGCTATCGAGTTGGTGAACGTCAGGCGCAAAAACTAGCATGTGAACTGTGATACTGCAGTACTCGCTCCCTATCTAGTCCGTTCATACCTGAGGAAAACATAAAATAACGTGAGCAAGACAAGTCCAATAAATGAAATTTTCATGTTGCAGCTCGACTTTCTCATATTTTGCGCAAATACCGCTTTCGTCGCGTCGCCTTTCTTGCGTATGCCCTCCTCACGCTTATTTTACTTCAGTGAGGCGCGCCTGCGACAGTTCTTCCATAACATGCAGGATAACTATATTAACAATCATGATGCAAGACTAAGCGCAATACAATCATGAACATCCACCAATTATCCCCCTTCATTGCTTTACATTAACGTACACAGACTAGCTACGCTGCAAATTACTAGTTACGACACGCTACTACATTACTACGTGCTGCCAGCTACCAGCTGCTACTTGCGAGCTGCGAATTGCTATTACCAGTTTTCGCCAGCAATTTCTTGTGTAGGAAACTCCTTGCTAATACCCCCTCGGGGTGTGGTCGGCCAGTTTGTGTGCCACAAAGCTGCGAGCGTGTGGCCCTGCACGTAAAGGGGCGATCAATTCCTCTTCAGTAGTGTGGCAATCAGGCCCTGCTATATACGCTTGTGGAGTACGGTGCGGCTGAACCGTCATCGCGGGGGTCGTGAGGTTACCAGTACGAAACGCGGCCCGCATGAACGATAAGCGCGGAAAGAGGTTGCCTCTCGCGAGCGCATTCGCAGCAATCGACGATGTGGCTAACACCGGGTCGGAAAAGCAAGCGCGTTCGATTTGGGTCCGCGGAACTAACGCGCACGATTCGAAACGGCCCCTTCATTTGTCACCGTATACACCTTGGAGTTCTCAGATCATGAACAGCAGGTTGCCATTATCCCTCTAAAGAAAAGTGCATAACAGCCGTGTCTTACCAGTACTCACCTACGGGGCAGAAACCTGGAGGCTTACGAAAAGGGTTCTACTTAAATTGAGGACGACGCAACGAGCTATGGAAAGAAGAATGGTAGGTGTAACGTTAAGGGATAAGAAGAGAGCAGATTGGGTGAGGGATGGGGTTCTATGTTCCAAAGCCCCAATCTTATTATGAGGCACGCCGTGGCGGTGGTGGTGGTGGGGGGGAGGGGGGACTCCTGAATAATTTGGACCACCTAGTGTTCTTTAACGTGCACCTAAATCTAAGTACATGGATGTTATCGCAGTTCGCCGTTCATCGAAATGCGATCGCGGTGGCCAAGATTCGATTTAATATGTGGATCTTGGAGACTATGCTTCAGCTGGTTGAATGCGGCAGAAGCAATTTTGGGAGCCGGAACACGTCACAGACGTCAGATTTTAGACTTCAGTGCTCAGACGTTACAGAACGTTTATACAGACGAGGACAGCGCCTGTGCATGTCCTCATGATTCGTGTTTGTGAGAACTTCTTTCTTTTTTTTTATCAAGTGTGATGTTTCACCAAAATCACAGACGGCACCATAAAAATTAGCAAGACCAGTGTTTGCGTGCGTTTTACGAAAATTCACGAACAGTGCACAAAACGTTCTCACGTCCCAAGGAATTTTGCTCCAGAGACCTTGCGCGCGCAGTATTTAGACAATCAATCCGTCCAAAGACAGAAGAGAGAGAGAGAGAGAGAGAGAAAAGGGAAGAAGAAAAGGCAGGGAGGTTAACCAGACAGAGTCCGGTTTGCTACCCTACACGTGGGGAGGGGAATGGTGAGTGAGAGAGAGAGAACTTAGGATGTAGGATGTCTATAGTCGGGCACTCAAGTCTGTTGCCTTCAGATCTTGGGAGCGAAGATCTTGGGAGCCTGGCCTCACAGTTCATTAGCGCAGAAAGCAGTTCGAGCACTTTTTCGCTACCAAAGACAGAAGTCCGGCGTTTCCCTAATGAGACATTGATATGAAGTTGAAGAAAAGGTTCCCG
The DNA here is from genome assembly GCF_038994185.2 of Dermacentor albipictus. Lineage (NCBI taxonomy): Eukaryota > Metazoa > Arthropoda > Arachnida > Ixodida > Ixodidae > Dermacentor > Dermacentor albipictus. The sequence continues at coordinate 32,714,469 of NC_091826.1, forward strand.
TCGTCACGTGAATTCTCGGCGAAACTTTATTAGACTGTTGCCTACAAATATGTACAAAAAATAGCCCCATGTGCCCCGACTACCGCAGCAGCATAGTGATGCAAGTTACCCTAAATTGGCTTCTGGCTATGTCCTCAATGTCTCGCTTCCTCTTTCTTTTTTCAGTTTTTGAAGTCAGCGCACACATATATGAAAAAGGACTGTGGCGTAATAAAAGTCGTACCAACGTCTTACGATACAAGGGACGAAGATCAAACAAACGCGTGAAACGTTCCCAAGAGGAAAGTGCTGGAGCGGAGGAGGGGGAGGGAGGTCTGCAAATTCATTTTAACTCCACACCTATTTTACTGTCAAAGCACGCGCACACTGAGCAATAAGAAACGACTAGCGTAAGAAAAATCGTACCAAGGTCTTATGAATAAGAACCGAAATTAGTGAAACGTTCGTAAAAGGTAAGCGTTGGAGGCGGGGAAAGGGGGCGGAGAGGGGTCTGCTATATGCGTTTTCCTTTCTAAACTTCCCTACCTTTCTTTCTTTCAGAGCCTGCGCACACAGAGGAACAACAAGTGACTACATCGTAAAAGAAAGCGTACCACGGCCCTGAAAAAGGAAACGAAAATACTGAAACAATTACGCCAAACGTTCGTAAGAGGAAAGTGTCGGAGGCGGGAGAGGGCGACTTGGACACCCCACTGGCAAACGCCTTCTTCGCCGATCGTGACCGGCGAGCCCTTGCTCGGCTGTAAAAAATGCGACTGTCGCTTCGAGTATCGAGAGATCGCAGGCAGCAATGGGCGGCAGCAGGGGTGAAGAGGGGGGGGGGGGGACCGAACGCGAACGAACGCTCATTAATCACCACGGCAACCAAGGTCTGTCAATCGCCTCTGCCACAGAACGAGTGTTCGCGCGCGCTCGTACTGCGTGGTCAGGTCGTGCGATTGCGGCGAAGGTTGCCGGAAGGAACGTACATCGGTGCTCAAGTAAAACTCTTGCTTGTGCTAGTTGGTTCAAGCTTGAAGTAGTAAAGGCAAGGTGCAGAAGACCAGGACTCAAGAAGAAGAACACACAAACGACAGGACCGGCGCCTGGTACATCGGTGAACATAAACAAGAATATGAACATGAACATCGGTGAACATGAACATCGGTGCATTGCGCTGCGTCCGCGTCATGAAAGAACGCGAGCCGACCACGGAGCGTACGTAAGAGTTTACTGCCACAATCACTAGGGGGGAATTCTGGCGCTAGTGTCGATGCGAGCTGCAAGTATATGGCGGTTCAGCCAGCGTGGCAAATGATCCGTTTTGTGCGTGAATTGGTCTAAACTTCGTCCTTCTGGCTTCAAAACGACTTCGTGACTTTGCTGGCAACAAAAATATTGCGTTATGAATACCGCAATCCGCATTGGTGATGCGCGTGTTCATAGTCTCATCTGTCTTCATACGTTTAGAATAATTAGCTTAGCTTATCGGCGCTGTCCTTATCTCGTATATCGGTGCTAAATAATTGTTCTCCTTAGGACTGGACCGTGCTGTACATTCTTCCCGGGCTCCGTCATCCCTTACTTTGCTGACAGATACGACAAAGAGGTGTACACAACATTCCGGGATTGCACGCGAACACTCAGTCGTGCTTTTATCGCCCAGTATTAGTTATGAACGGACGCCGCTCAGTAGCCTGACGCTCTCCATGTACCCCAAAGCACTTTGTGCTCACTGGGAATGGCTCTTCTTCATACTTTCTTTAGCTCTCTCAGGCATCACACTCTCCTCTACCCAACACCTGAGAAAGCTGGACCGCTCTACGGCAAGAGCTGTGCGCACTACACTATGGTCACCCGCCTTGGTGGCCTATAGTTTCTTTGGCATCGCGCTCCTAAGCCAAAGGGCGGGTGATAAAATCCTGACCGCGGCTGCTGCATTTCAGCGTGGGCAAAATGGCCGTGCAGCGTGCACTGACTGCACGTCAAGGAACCCCACGTGGTCAGAATCAATCCAAAGTACCCCACGACGACCACTTGCTTTAAAATGATATCGTAGTTCCGGCACGTACGAACTCAGAATTCATTTTTTTACTACCCCATAGGAAGACTACAGTATCGCGTAGCCTTACGCCGACGAAGAACTCCAACAACCTAGCTAATAAATATCTTTCGAAGAGCCAGAGCGAAATGCATAGTACGAAGGCCGGTTTGGAAAACCTGCTGCATCGTGCTGTCTGCCCGAGATTACACCACTAAGACCACGTCATGGTCGGTCTGCTAATGCTATGCGACAAACGAATTAACACAAGCGACAAGAGGTCAACGACAGTTCAATGGCAGCGACTTCGAGAAAGAGCGGGGAGGATCATGCACCTCACGTGGCACCAATACAAAGACGTGCCATTGAGGAACCCCGACTCAAGAGCGTTGTACACTCTCCCACGACTACTCCAAAAGACAAGCATCTCCAAGGAACACTCGCGTGAGTGTGGCCGTGGGCCCGCTGAAAACAAGCAACTACATTTGTTCCGACTCTCATCTCCATTACTGGGACGCGCAAGAACGTACTATCAAGAGCACGGGCGGGACTAAAGTGAAGCCTTCTAATGGAACACATAGCAACAGCATGTGGAACAAGAAAGATGGGCGGTTTCGCACGAAGGCGAAGCATGGAAAGCGATAGCAAGGGTATAAGCGTTTCGCTTGCAGGGCCTCACACGGTGTTCTGACAATACGCGCACACGACACCGCGCGACTCAGCACGCAATAATCACTGCTGCTGTGAAGCAGAAGTCACTTCTGCTGAGCAGCAGAAGTGACTTCATGGGAGGAGACCACTTCTGCTGCTCAACAGAAGTGACTTCTGCTGCGCAGTGTGTCGCGCAGAAGTCACTTCTGTTGGCGCGATGAGCAACGCCGGCTGTCGCATTACCGGCATAGTGCGATGCCGGCGGAAAACCGGGAGCGTCCTCTTAGTGAACCTCGGTTTTGGAATCACTGGGCAGGAACTGAAGAAAAAAAAATAATGCAGGAAAATGCTTCAGAAAAGCTATATTCAAGGCATGGAGGCTCCACAACGGCTGACATCGAGGCCGTAAACTTATCTCCGTTTTACAGGCGTAGTTGCCCGTTACACGCCCAGCTCCACTCCGTATTCCGCCAATCCCAAGCCACAATCCCGTGAACGGTTTCTACCTACCTACCTACCAACAACAACAACGACAGAGAAAAGCACTCCGTGTGACTGTTTGAACTCTGGCCGATAGAAACATGATCCAGCAAAAGAGTACAGAGCTCGAAATTGATGGCGAACTACCTGAAAGCCTTTTATGGCCGCCGCGAGGAACCATTTGCCAACCGCTGGGGCGCTTTGACCTCGCCTGCCTGCCACTGAAAAGCAACAAAATGTGAGAGCGGACGCGGGCTTGCAACACGCGGGAACCATAAATTGCAGTCGATTTCCGGATGCCTTCGCCGAAGCTGGAGAGATTTAGAAGCCGTTAAAGAAGGAAGGCCAGCGACCGAGTACTATACGTTAAAGCTCAGAGAGGCAAATAGACACTAAAGATGACCGTACGAGGGTTAACTCTTTCGCGGAGGAAGTAGTCGTCGCCGGATACGCCTAGCAGGGAGAACGAGAGAGCAAGCTAACAGAACACGAAAAAAAAAAATCAAGAGGGAACGACAGAGCAGACGATCACGGTCGCGTGTGTATACTGTGCATAAATTTGTTAAATGTATGCCAATTCGGGCCCCTCATTCGCATCACGGAATGCAACAGACGATCATTTAGTTTCTGTCATAGTGGCAAGACTGCACTGCTACAGCGAAAAGGCAGGACGACGAAATCCGCATAAGTAGACTATACATTCGGCCGAACCAACTCCGAGCAGTGCATGGAAGTCTGTAATTTGTGCCAGCCAATCAACGAGAATCGGTATGCGTGTTTCCAGAGAAGGGAGGATTATGTCAGCTAGCTGGCTCTCTTCTCTGCGTGTGTTCCAAATACTCGCCTTCGATGGCTAAATAGACAGCTAAGCGGACAGACTCTATTCCTAATTCCCGTTACAATTCCGAGAGACCGAGAGCTTCGTGAAGACAGTATCAAACTCAAGAACAATGAAGGCTGATTTGCTTTCCAAACAAAATGGCGGCTGAACAGAAGGCTTGGAAACGATGGAAAGGTCGTCTGCTGACAGGAAAACCTAGTCATGCTCTATGACGCACTTAATGCAAGCTACGTTATGTTTTTCATAGGTGAGCGCACGCGAAGTGTATGACATACAGCTATGACATCTGCTTTTTCTTAGCCTTCTCTTGTCGACGTCAGGTGGAATCAAGTGGCAGAAACGTCCTCCACATAGTCCCAGATGCGTTCTATAGCTTAGCTATCCGTTAAGTCATGCTCGAAGCTGTTTAGTACGTCAACGCACAATTTCTCTCATGTTGGCCCAGAATTGGAACAAATTAAGTATGTCGGCCAGCTCCCTTCTCTTATTGGCTGCCGCAACACATAAGAGATCTTTGGCTGCAGTGCACGGATTGATGAAATGGAGTGTGTTCGCTGTGTGTCCTCCTTCGTACAGTGTATTTCCGGAGCTAGGTACGCGCTGATTACGCTATGCTTTTGTGTCTCACTGCACGATCAGCTTTTGAACCGCAGTCCATAGCCACGCTGATGCTCTGACGCAACCAGCGGCTCGCAATGCATGCTTTCTTTAGCCAGACGGGCCGACCAGACGACAGGACGGCTTACGACGAAAGGTCGTTGCAGACGCTCGCGCCTCTCCTCTTTTTATAAGCTGTTATCAACAACGCAACAGACGCGAGCAGTCTTTCCGGCGTATGTTCTTCATGCCGCTGGGACCGGTACCTGCTCAACTGCACGTTTACAAAGAAAGAAAGAAAGAAAGAAAGAAAGAAAGAAAGAAAGAAAGAAAGAAAGGAAGACCAAACTAAGCAGACGACACCCCGCCCTCCCATACGGCGAGAATAACTCCTTCGCACGTGCGAAGACCATAAGAGCGAGCGGCAGACGGCGACAAGCGTTGCGCCTTGTCTGGGAGTAAATTACAGCCTCTCCCTGATATCCTTGCAGCCAACGGCAAACTCAAGCATCTTCAAGAAAGCATTCGCGCGCCGATAGCAGCAGCAGCGTTGACCTTGGAAGGCGTCGGCGTCTCTGTTCTCCCTCCAGGAAGAAGCGTAGAGGCGCGGAGGAGCCATCAGACAGGACAAGACAGACGCCTCAGCGGCAACGCCAGCACGAGGAAGTGTAACCCCGCGTGGACGCTGTCGCTGCTTTATTCCGCTCTACGCACACTGCTGTTGTACTTTTATTGAGCCGAGCGGAGAGGCGAGCCCTCGGCTTGGCTAGGCTTGGCTCGGCTCTCGGGCTACACAGCGCGGCATCAACGTCATCATCGTCGTATAGTCGCGCAGAAGAGCAGCGTCGGCGTCTTGGCTGCGCGTCCCCTTTGTTCCTGCACCGGCGGGTCGAACGGACGCGCTGCGCGACCTCTGACCCCCCCTGACGGCGTTTCCCTCTCGCTGGGGCGGCGACGGCGGCGTCATCGTAGTCGTCATCATCGCAACTGTAAGCTGCCAGGGACGCCAGGCGGGAAGCAGAACATGCGGCGTCGCTGCGTTGTTTGTTGGCGAAGAGGCGCCGGTTTGGCACGTTGCAACCTGGCAGGGGCCCGGAAAAGGAGTGGGATGTGGGGGGGGGATGTAACGTGTTTCTGTCTTCTATATAGTCTTCGAGCCGCCGGTGCCAAGGTGAAGGCTGTTGCTGACTTCCCCGCTGGCTTCTTTCTTAGTCGTTGGTCCGTTACGTCACCGCCGCCTTCCTTCGGCATCCGTCTGCCTTCCCGCGGTGATGTCAGACGACCTGTTGCGGGCAGCGGGAGACGACGCGAGTAACCGTTACGGGATAAGTAAGCACGGTCTCTCGTCGATCTTCGCCCTCCGCAACTTTCCGGTGACGGCGACTTCGCCAGCCGTCGCTGTCAGCAGGAAGAGATCTGCGTTATCGTTGTTCTTGTTGCTGTAGCATTTTGTTGTTGGTTCGGTGCTTTTCGTTATATTCTATAGCCACGCATTTCCCCTCCTCGAAACACCTGCAGCATAATACGCGCCGCGCCAACGGAAAGTGAACGGTAGACGTGAAGAAAAGTGGGTCTGAATTCCGCAGAAGAAGGCGTACAAGCACGACATACATGCGCATTTCCGGGAGATAAATGTACAACACTGCCAGCCCTCCCAATATATGTCTCGGGTTCTACGCCATTCCTGCATCTGAACAACCGCTACTTTGAAACAGCTCCGTCAGTCCGTTCCTCCCTTTCCTCAACGCCGTGATCCCATCGCCATGCCGTCATTGTCAGACAGCCTCCATGTACTCAGCTTCATCCTCACAGTATGGCAAAAGATAAAAACGCAGCTTTCTGTACCGCGAACACTATAGCCATCAAACTCATGACCATGTCCAGTGCGGAGCCTGACGCGCTAACCAATGAGTTGTCGCGTAGCGTCAGCGCCTAGCAAATTGTGCGGGAGGAGGGGAAAGGGGGGGGGGGGGTTGTGTGGGCGTTTGTGAAAAGACCACGGGGACTCTGCAGATGTGTTTTGGAGGCCACGGTATATCCAATATTGTGCCGAATGAAGACGACGTTCAGCGAATCGTAAGGCAGCTTTTCTTTTTAAAATTTTATTGAGAAGATGGTCGCGTACGCTCGAACCAAAGAGCAGCCATTTTATCCCGGAAGACCACATGAAGTGAGCCAGGAAGTGTCACGGATTTTACTGACGTTTCATCACCACGACCACAACCCCAACCTCCATTGTGAAAGCCTCCCGTTTTTGCAGCAAGTGAGCTTGGAGCTGGAGGAATCGCTCAAGTCAGCTGACATTGTTTGCTTGTTTGGTTGGTTGGTTGTTTGTTTTCTTTAAGTCAGCCTTGCAAAGAACAAAAGGGAACATGTGTATCACTTTATCCGGAGCGCTGCTTTGCAAATGAGGCAGTGTTTTCGGGGACGAAAAAGCTGTCCCAAGCCGCCGTCGGTTGTCCAGCAGTGAGCCCCAAAATCTCGTTCACGCTATCAACTGGAGAAATCGAGCTCCTTGCACGGACTGCAAGATCGCTCGCGTATTCAGATATCGCGAAAGCTTCAGGGCACGTTGACCAAGGCCAATGTGAAAAAGCCGACCCGTGGTGCCGCCTGCCTGGACGCTCTGAATTTCCGCCATGTTCTCGAATGCGGCGCCGTCTTGTCAGCCCTCATTCATTCACGGAACGGCTAATGACCTTCTCTGATTGACTCAGAACGCCGACATTTCAGAATATGACAACATGGCGGAATTTGACAGCTTGCAGAATAGACGCCCCAAAGCCCTCGGTCACCATTCCTTTCACAAAGTCCCACGCGTTGCCTCGGGACTTGCGCAGCCACACCGATCAATCACACAGGAGCGCTCATTTTCGTGACGCCAAACTATAAGCGCTGAAAGAAAGGACGCCGAGTCTGCCGAGTTGTGAAAAACCCGATTGGATCACGACGAGGGCGGTTCAAGCGATCTTTCATTTCTGCACGCTCATAACGAAGAGGCGAAAGGTTAACCAACACAAAGGCGTCAGCGGTTAACAAAACGCGCTACAGTCGCATTTATTGCCTTAATCTCTTCATCGCAAACTCGTCTTGCCCGAAACCCTTCGCAAAACTCTCGACCAAGCCGGCCGATTTCATGGGGGAGAGAGAACACACGGCGACTTTAAAGCCCTGGCCGCGGGTGGGTTGAAGAAATAAACTCAACATGGCCATATGCACGCAACACAAAAGCCGTGCAGTCTTCGAGAGAGAGAGAGAGAGAGAGACCAGTCGCCAGAGTGCAACATGCAGGCGGTCGACTGTGACGACAAAGACCCGTTATGAACCAACGTGCGAAGAAAAAAAGCAGGGGGCGTGCCCGGCCTTGGACGGTGACCCCTGGGCGAAAAGCGAACGCCCCGCACGCAGCGCGGCCGTCCCGGCAGACCGGACCGCTCGCCGCCAGATCAGATGGAAAGATGGATCTGGCCCAAGCTCTGGACCGACGAGGCAAAGTGCGCGAGCCTGCTGGCTGCAGAGCTACGGAGAAACGTTATGGCGGAAGTTTTTATTCGCACACCTATGTGCCTTCGCCCAGGTGGATGTGCGCGCGCGAAGGTGTGCCTACGTTCCTGCGCCTGTGCGAGCGTGGAATCGCGTATTTTTTGTGTGGTTGGCATGTGTGTGTATGTTCTCTCTGCTCTGTCATCGCAGTTTAGCAAGCACCAGTTTGCGTACGCGCATCTGTGTACATGTAAGTGAGGATGAGTGCGAGAGAGAGTTTCTGTGTGTGTGTGTGTGTGTGTGTGTGTGTGTGTGTGTGTGTGTGTGTGTGAGAGAGAGAGAGAGAGAGAGTGAGTGAGTGAGTGAGTGAGTGAGTGAGTGAGTGAGTGAGTGAGTGAGTGAGTGAGTGAGTGAGTGAGTGAGTGAGTGAGTGAGTGAGCGTGTGTGCTCATTCGTACGCCTCTGTGTGCAAGTGCGTGCGTGCGTGTGCGTGTGCGTGCGCGTACGTGCGTGCGTTCGTGTGATTTTGTTCTGCTACTGCGCGCCTGTCCAGTGAAATGATAAGAGTGATGAAGCAAGAAAGAAACAAAGCCGAGAAACTAAAGCCCGGGCCACCAGCGGCTTTCCTCTCAAGTCGCGATTGCTCGGCGGGCTTGATCCACTACGAAGAGAACCGACAGAGGGCGAGAAAACGAAGTGAAAAGCCAGTACACTTTGTGCTTGTATGTGCGCCAGCGCGAGGTGGAAAACGATGTGGCGCGGAAGAGAGAGGCCGTCGGACACGCCCACCAACTTTACGGATGGGGAGCGGCTTAAGAGCTACAGCAACAGCGGCGTCGGAGTGGACGGAGGTGTTGCTCACTGCCATTGTGGATTACCGGCCGCTTCGAGTGCGGGCGGCGAGTGAGTTTTATAAAAGACCTGGCAACAACGGCGTCGAGAAAGTGAGGGCGGAGGAGGACGAGCTCGCGCGGTCGCCTTCGAAGCGAGCGTGGGTCGAAAGGACTACGCGGAAGAAGAAGGCCGAAGACTGGTCATTTCGTTTTCTCTTTTGCTCGGCCAAACGCACACAATAACCGTCGGAGTGTTCTTCGAGACCTGCGAGACTTGCAGCCTGTGGAGTCGACAGACAATAAAAAAAAAAGCGAAAGAAACGAGTGATGGCCGGGTGTACCGTTAAAGCTGGCGGGACACGGACGGCCCGGTCTTTTCCTACCAAAAATCTAATCGGTGCAATTTATGGAGTCGGAGTCGGTTTTACCCTTACAGGAACGAAACTGCACAGTTTGTTCAGTTGGAAAGCCTGTGCTTTCCCTTTCAATTAATACGAATTAACAGAGACTACAGATTTTCTAGTCTTCTAGAATTCACTTTTGCGTTCTGAGCCTGTCTTAAGGATTTGGGGACTTGTGCAATGCGGTCCGCTGTTAAATGGAACCCACGAGTATAGAGTACCGGCGAATATCTTCCTCCGGCAAGTGCACCTTGGCTTTGTCGCCGATTACTTGTTTTGTGGCAGCGCTAGAACCCGTCTACACACATGTGCAGTGAATTATACATAGCTGCAGCCGTGACTTACAGCTAGAGCGTCAGCAACAGTGACAACCGCCATTGGAGCGCCACAGCGCACCACAGTACGTCGCGCGGTCTCCAGGCGACGGCCGCGCGACCGATGCCTAGCTAAATGGGCAGTAGAAAGAAAACAAAACCGTCACATCAGCAGAAAATCTACAGAATGTGTATAGATCAAAGCATTTTTTACTTCGTTTGAAAGTTATCCCCGCCCCATCTTGTTTTGGTGATCAACAGGGCTGACTCCTGGAGACTACATAAGTTCAGTATATGTAGTCGATCTATTTCCTTTCGTTTAATGCGTTCCACTGACATTGATCCGCAGAATTTTGATTGCCCAACAGATGCCAAATACTGTAGGGCCACGAGTTCACACACTTGTGTAGATTAAAATGTTAACTAGCGGGAAAATGTAGCGCCACTGTCTATGCCAATTTGTTGAAGAGCTCTGTGTCATAACGAGAATGGCGGGACACTAAAGGTGCGACTTTCGTTGAACTTGGCACCAGATATGATCAAGAATGCGGAAACACTATTTTATTCGACTGAAGACTTCAGAACAGGTTCTGAGTACCGTTTACAAGGACGGGCATTTTGACAATCGTGTTGTTACCTTGGTGTGCGTAAACCTGCCACTCTGACATCGGTTACTATCTAAAGTCGGCTTCGCCAGCAGCACCCCAGCCGTAAGCGCACCGGTTCTGTTCCTTCTCAAAACGCTCCTTGGCGATTCCTCGTTGAAGTACGGTTCAACACATCATCACACAACGGCCGTCTGTGCACTAACACATCTGATACCAATACTATACCTATACATTTTCGCATCCGCAATGCTCATTTTACCTTCATATTACACGCTCGACATGACGCAGCCAGTAAACCATGCTATGGTGTCATTCATCCCTTCAAATCCTTGGAACACAAAGCGGCAGAGAACAGTAGGTACAAGGAAACATTCCCTAGGGCAAAATCGTGTCGAAACGCTTTGCACTCTGAAGGAACTTTACACCCTTTGGAGCTTATCCTGTCCCGAAACAATGTTTCGTCTTGGATGCGTTCACTTTCTTTAACACTCTCCTCCTCGTCGCTTAGCTGTCGCGAAGCGTGTGTCACGCTGACATATGCATGCAAGTATTGGGCGCGCCGCGTTAGAGAAAGGAGCACGCGACACCGAATACGAATATTGTTCGGTGACAGGATAATAAAGCCACAAAGGCTGCACAAGCTTTTCTCAAGAGTTCGAAAGTCTGCGGAACGTCACGTAGCTTGTTGAACGCGTTTTTTTTCATGCCTCGATCCAGCGCGTGTATGGGCTTGCGGCACACCCAGTTAGCAAAAGGATACAGCCTTGTACCACCCAACTCAGAGAGGCAGCCATCGCTGGGGCGTTGATTCGGACAGCACTTATTTCTCACCGAGCTGCTCGAGTGCGACAATGTTGCATGAGCATGCGGCGCGTCGACCTTCGGTTTCGAGGGGTCCCACCCGCCCCTCCCGTATACTTAACCCCTACGGGCCTTCGCCAGCGCCCCACCCACACGTCGCGACAACCACCACGGCCGAGACAAGGTCGCTTCGAGACTCCGCCGCGCCACGTCACTGCGGCTTCATCGGCGAGCTGCCTGACAAACGCGGCCTCGAACACCTCAGAGTTTCCTGTAAAACACGCTAGGTGAAATTCTGGCGCTAGTGTCTACGCGAGCTGCGAGCACGGATGTTCGGCCATCTTGGGAAGGACGGGCCAGTACGTGAATTCGGCTAAGCCTAGTCCCTCCGACTTCAAACGGCTTCGCGCACTTTGAGAAAGAAGCATTCGCTTTAAAATATGTTGCTCAGCAACGCTGGACCGACCTTAAAGGGGGCATAATGCAAAGAAGGGCTAAGGGGTGCAGACACGGACGCAAGAGAAGTGGACAACACCAACGCAGAAGGGGCCCTGCGGTCACCTTATACTTGCCAAATCTTGCCTCACAACGCGCTTTTTGTTTTATCTCGAGGTGAATGCAAAAAATTATTAAATAATTAAGAAAACACACGCAGCTAAACAAAAGTTACTCAAGTTACACATTCAAAAAGAAGAAAAAGAAAAAAAAAGCACAATAACAGGTGAGCCGGATCGAAGAAAGAAAGAAAACCTCTGCGCCAAAAAAAGTAAAAATATGTGGTTGTGAAAGTATATGAGAGGCACTCTCCTGTGAACAGCGGCAGCTGACATCCTAGAAAACAAACTTGATATAATCAGTACATATAGTCACTCTATGGCATTGTGTTTTGTCAGTATTGTGGTATTGCAGGCACAAGTTGGAGTCAGCTGACGCAAGACAGTTTTAATTGGAGCTCTGCTGGGAATGGGCTTCCCCCTGCAGTGGAGCTAAATAGGCTGATGGCAATGATGATGACAATGGTAATGAGGAAAATTATGGTAATTGTTAGTGCAAACCTTTCAGAATGACTAACTGATGAGATAACTGTCATTTTAACCTTCCAGCTGTTAATAATGTGTACGGTAAAAGGACTATCGCCTATGCCACTGCTAAAATTTGGAACCAACTGCCTGCTAACTTAAAAGTAGGTCAATTCTCAATCGCCGATATAAAAAAGTTTTCCCGGAGCCAGCAATATTCGACTCCACTATAAGTCTGTGTTTTTCTTTACTGCATTCTTCCTTTTATTTTGTCCTCCGAACTATTGCATAACTTCTTGAGCTTTCGCCTTCCTTTGTGTATAACTGTCGCATAACTGCTCTTACATGAATCCTGTGTAAAATATTGAGTTGCCTCGCTATAATTATTTTTTTGCACTTCCTGCATGGGCCCAAGTCTAGTCGAGAAGGCAAAGGGCCCAGATGATTCACATGTACTTCTTATTAGTCGTTTGAATAAACTGATTTTGAATTGAATTCAATTTGAATTGTCGATGCGCTGAAGGGAGTTCGCGCTAAAACGCTTCGCACATACACAGGGCACTTCCTAAGGGCACTTCGTGTTAATTAGCGCTCAGGTACGACATTCGTAGAATGACGAAGAAACTAGAGAAGGAGTTAAAGGCTAGAAAAGCGAGATACAGAAGAAACGCTCATTCCACAGGCCGCTTCTTATCGGTCTTGGCGCGACGCCGGCATGTGTGGAGGAAGCTTGGTCACGGAAGGTGTGCCAGGCTACAACGGGCGACCTGTGTCATCTCCTTCTGCTGGAAGACGCAACCGGCTACCGATGCTCCAGCGTAATGCACACAGTCTTCGGTCGCCTTCACTGGTATCATTTCCAGCATCACGATTGGCTGGCATTTGCTCTTACGGAAATTGCTGAAGTTTTAAGGACATGCGAATTGTGCGACCGCCTATGAATGTTGTAGCGCGTAGTTTCGCGAAACTGTGTGAATTTTCTGGTTTCCATTTTTTTCCTCTTCTTCTTCTTCTTTCTCCTTTTATTCCCTTTACCCCTTTCCCCAGCACAGGGTAGCCAGCCGGTACTTACACTGGCTAACCTCCCTGTCTTTCCTTTCCTTTCTCTCCTCCTCCTCCTATCGTAATCACTTTTCATGCGAATACGGGCCCTATACGTGATTCCCTCAGAAGAAAATTCGCTGCATTGCACGCAGTTGCATAGTGGGACGGGGGTTAGAAAGAAAGAAAGAAAGAAAGAAAGAAAGAAAGAAAGAAAGAAAGAAAGAAAGAAAGAAAGAAAGAAAGAAAGAAAGAAAGAAAGAAAGAAAGAAAGAAAGGAAGGAAGGAAGGAAGGAAGGAAGGAAGGAAGGAAGCTTCTCGAAACGAAACAGCAAGAAACTCCGCCGAAGCACAGGTGTTCTCGACTGGCGGACCCCTTGGAGCAGACCCAGCAGGGGGGGTACAGGCCACTGCGGTTGCGTGGGCTTTTCCAATCGCAAGGCGGCCGGGGGGCTGCTTCGCCCGATGGTCGCGCGTGCGCGTGTATGTAGGTTACGTGCGCCGCCGGCCGAGAGAAAACAGCTGGGCGCCTTCGCCTGCCCATATACCGGCTGCCCGAAGCCGGCGCATGCAGCAGCAGCAGCAAGCATGCATGCGTGCACGGTACACACCCACGGAACCCCGCGTGTCCGCGCAGCAAATGGGAGCCACCACGGAGGAAGAAACGCCGTGCAACTTGCTTTCCGGCGCGAACAGCGCGCGAAGCAGTTTGGCAGCCGGCGCAACGGCAATCAACGAGCACGGAGGATTACGCACGACGTTTACGAGACGCCCGTCGTCCAGGAGGCGTTCTCGTGCGAATGTTAAGAGGGTCGTAAGGCTCGCTGCATTACCTTAGGCCAAGGCAGATATACTGGCAGTGCAAAAAATGTATTTTACCGTCCGGCGAAGAAAAGTAAGCAAGCACCGGGCAGAGGATTACCGTATTACCGCACGGTTGACACGGAAATGTGGCAGGGTTAGAGTTCGCTGTTATGAGAGTTTTACCTTGTCCGTAAAGGTATTATTATTTGTGTCGTCCCGAGTAACCGGAGAGATATATTGCACCAACGACGCTGACAGAAAGGTCTTGCGACGCAGTTTAACTGCAAAGCACGGAAAGCTTATACTGATGTCATCTGCCATATTCTGCTGAATTGCTGGAGTAAAGCGTTGGTAGTGTCATCTTTAACATGCAGTCCTTTCATGATTGCCCTGGGACGAGAACATTCACACGACACAATAAATGTACCAAACGCACTGTAGTTCGACAAAGAGGCATAAGATGTCGCTACCAGCGTTGCTGCTGTCGCACCTACGGCTCCGGTAGCCCGGTAACCCGTAAACGGCAAAGAAGTTACAGACACGCCGAACTTTCCGTCAGCGAAACAACGCCGATGTCGCAAAGACGACGCCGTTTCCTTTTTTTTTTCCTTCTGCCTCCCCCCCTCCCTTACGGCCTGAGTATCCGTAGCTGCGTCATCATGATCCTCATCCCCAATATGGCAGCAGCGTAATTAAGAGGAGGAGGAGATTTTAATGAAGAGAAAGTAGGAGAGGTCGGCCTGGAGAGCGTGTCTCTAGCCTGCTACTCCTCACTGGGGAAAGGAGAAGTGGGAAATACAGGGAAATGTAGGTGGCGGGTGATTATCTTATGGCAAAATAAGCTAAGAAATACACGTTGTCCAATATGCAGATGCGCAAGAGATTAATGAAGTAATTAAGCCGCTGTTCTGACTATTCAGTTAACAGAACCCTCCCAACGTTACGTATATCATTTTCCTGGTCGCTCGTTGCATGTTCCCCAGCTTTCTGCTCGTAGCTTTTGAGAAATAACGCACACAAGGATTGGAACAAAAAAACCACTCTGGTCGGTGACAACCTAAGAATAAAACGCTAAATTTAAATGCACGCTATCCCACCACAAACACAAATCGCATAGATGTGCCCGCCAATTAGATTCGCTGACTTTCGCGACGTCACGCGATTTTGCGTGTTTAGAACGGCCATTTTCTCCGTACAGATCCAGTTTGTATCACTGATTTTTGGATGAAACCTGAACGCCTTGACAACTTTTATTTGTTCTGACGTCAGTGTTCAGCCAAAGGCAACATTTTAGCTTGAGACAACGAGCTTTCACTCTCCAATTAACTTGACATTTACATTAGCAGAGCAAAGTCACTAAGCTGGGACTTGACTCCAGCTGTCTCGGCTTTCTTTCACACTGGAAGTGCAGGTTGCACTGCCTTCTTGTGGCTGGAACTTGTACAGCATTTTTAGGTTGCCACCGACTATAGACACGAACACTGTGTCTTAATCGCTGTTTTTCCCTTGTTGTGTGCACTACTACTGAAGGCCATGAGTAACCGAATCCCCAAACTAAAGCAATCTTTTCCACACTCATTGACGGTAGCTTTCATTCGAGTTATTTTTTTTCACTTGAGCCGCTGCCCTAAAGCAGGGGCTGCTCTTGTTGGGGAAACTGTAGTGATACGGAATCGCAATCCGTCATTCGATGACCTGACGTGGTTTAAAGGGACACTAAAGCGAAACAATAAATCAGTTTAGACTAATGAAGCATTGTTTGAGAACACTGCAGGCAGTCATTTCAAAAGAATAGTTTGATTATTAGACGAGAAAATGAAGGTCCAAGTATCAGTATTTGAATTTCGCACTGAAACCCCAGCTGCGGTGCGTCAGCGTGACGTCAGGGATTCCAAAGTGTGTTTTCGCATTTGGGCCGCGTTGGATGAATAAAGGTTTTCGAAACTTGCCATGTTTAATATTTCGTTCCTTTAGAACGCAGTGTAGTCAATCTGTACCACTATATATAATTAGTGGGCCCTAGAAGATGCCATAAGAATTCAAGACGTCACAGCCCCCAGGTGCGGGAACCTAAGTAAACGTCGCCACAAATGTTTCGTTCTTGCGCTTTTTCTGGCTTACCAAACGTCTTATCGTTGTAAGAGTGGTGTTTTTGGTGTTGTAGAACGGTAATTGAGTGATGTAGAAGAAATCATTTCTCACTTAAGTGTCCCTTTAAGGTCCCAAGACAACGAAGATGGCTATGGGAAAACCATGCGGCGGAGGGCTCAGGGCTAACTTCTCACCACCTGGGGGTTCTTAAACCTGCATCTGCACGAACCTATAAATTACGCGAGAGCGTCTGCATTCCGCCAGTGCCGGAAGGTATGATCGTCGCGGAAGTCGAACCCGGGACTTCGTGATCGGCACCAGAACGGCACAGCCAACGATCAGCGGCGCAGCAGGTCGCCAATGTGCCCTTCAACTCCCAGCACAGAGCACGTCGGGCCCTGCTCGTACCACAGACGGGTCGTTTCGAAGCGCTCCATTCACTCACAATAGTGTAGTACATGCTTCGCGGCAATGGTCCTTATTTATAGAAGGAAGGGCGCTTTTCAATTGTGAACGCCCCGCGCGCAAGCGCTTCGGAAGCACACACGCGTTTTCGCTTCCCACGCCACCGCGCCAAGGCTATTCCTATACCTGAGCGGCCGAACAAAGCCATCGGTACAAAACTACAATACAATAGGAAGTGTCTGAATCAAAGAAAAGAAAGAAAGAAAGAAAGAGAAAGAAAGAAGGAATGTCTTCTAAGATAGAACTCACGGCCGCTTTCTGCGCAACAAACGTGTCAAAGGGTGATTTATCTTGCCGATCGGCTAGGTCCAAATTAGACCGACCGCCGAACAAACGGTTGCTGCCGAGAGTTTGCAGAGGCGATGCAATGCTGGGATATCATAGTAGCTGGTGTTCCGCCGCACGAAACCCACTCGCACAGTCGCATACATGCGGAAACAAAGGAAAGAAAAGCGCGGAAACGACATTCTTCGAGTGATCCGTAGCAATGACTGGGACACGGAGGAGGCCGTCCGCCCCTTCAAAATTTCTTGAGTAACTCTATTTACTAAACATAGGCACATGTGAGCTAAATCGAATTCTGAGGTTTCTTGCGCGCCACAGCAACGATCTCTGCTCGGAGTGGGTGGGAAACACAGGCGCCCCCCCCGACCCGACCCACGGCTTTAATTCTTTGGGGGCCAATCGTAGGTCCTGGGTCCTAATCCCAAGTCCAAAGTCTTGGACAATGAGCCCATGGCATGGTAAGTGCCGTCGAACCCACTGAGCACGGCAAACTGCGGGCGCAACAAACAACCGCATATACCGTATGTGTCGGTTGGAGAACCTTTCACCCTGCGGCGGCCCCGCATACATGGCTCATGATGCATGGCTCATGATGATTTCGAATTGCGAAAGCTAATGTAAATTCAGCGAGATCTCAATACCGCGCAGCCATATCTGGCTGACCACTCGGCTACTTTGACACCTGTACATTAGGTTAGTCAGCACTTGGCAGTAGCGCGATATTTTGCTGCTACGTTTCTAATTTCAGGACCTGGGGCAGCCTTGAAGAGATGTGTTCCGTCCTGCAGACGCACGTAAGCTGATAACGACGAGAAAGAGAACCTCTTTAATTAATACCCTGGGTGCTTTTACCAGTCGGCGTGCGCGGCACGCTACTCCAGACAGGAATAATGAGAAACGAGAGGATAAGTAAGCAGAGAGCGCGTGTGACAATTTTCACACGAGATACGCAAAGCACACCACGACACACGCAACCTACATCCGAACTGATTTAAATAATTTAACCTCAGTCCAGTGACTCTCAAGGGAATTAACGACGACGACGAATCTACACTCGAGGCTACGGTAATTTCAAACGGGGATAGCGTTCTAGCGCAGCCTAATCTGTCGTGCAAAATTCCGCTCCACGTGGCCACCCCCCTCCCTCCCCCCTTCAATCCCCGTGCTTTTGCAACCCTACGGAGTCCGCAGAAAAGAGTATCAATATAATCGACAAGGGTATTGCCCTTCGTTTCTCGAGCCCCCACCGAAAGAGGTACACAACGTTCGCGACAACGACGACAGCAACTGTGCCGAATAAAGGCATGTAACAGTAACTGTGTCGAATAAAGGCATGTAACAACAACTGTGCCGAATAAAGGTATGTAACAGCAACTGTGCCCAATAAAGGCAAGTAATAGCAACTATGCCGAATAAAGGTATGTAACAGCAACTGTGCCGAATAAAGGTATGTAACAGCAACTATGCCGAATAAAGGCATGTAACAGCAACTGGGCATGTAACACCAACTGTGCCGAATAAAGGCATGTAACAGCAACTACGCCGAATAAAGGAATGTAACAGCAACTGTGCCGAATAAAGGTATGTAACAGCAACTATGCCGAATAAAGGCATGTAACAGCAACTGGGCATGTAACACCAACTGTGCCGAATAAAGGCATGTAACAGCAACTACGCCGAATAAAGGAATGTAACAGCAACTGTGCCGAATAAAGGTATGTAACAGCAACTATGCCGAATAAAGGCATGTAACAGCAACTGGGCATGTAACACCAACTGTGCCGAATAAAGGCATGTAACAGCAACTACGCCGAATAAAGGAATGTAACAGCAACTGGGCCGAATAAAGGTATGTAACAGCAACTGTGCCCAATAAAGGCAAGTAATAGCAACTATGCCGAATAAAGGTATGTAACAGCAACTGTGCCGAATAAAGGTATGTAACAGCAACTATGCCGAATAAAGGCATGTAACAGCAACTGGGCATGTAACACCAACTGTGCCGAATAAAGGCATGTAACAGCAACTACGCCGAATAAAGGAATGTAACAGCAACTGTGCCGAATAAAGGTATGTAACAGCAACTATGCCGAATAAAGGCATGTAACAGCAACTGGGCATGTAACACCAACTGTGCCGAATAAAGGCATGTAACAGCAACTACGCCGAATAAAGGAATGTAACAGCAACTGTGCCGAATAAAGGTATGTAACAGCAACTATGCCGAATAAAGGCATGTAACAGCAACTGGGCATGTAACACCAACTGTGCCGAATAAAGGCATGTAACAGCAACTACGCCGAATAAAGGAATGTAACAGCAACTGGGCCGAATAAAGGTATGTAACAGCAACTGTGCGCAATAAAGGCAAGTAATAGCAACTATGCCGAATAAAGGTATGTAACAGCAACTGTGCCGAATAAAGGTATGTAACAGCAACTATGCCGAATAAAGGCATGTAACAGCAACTGGGCATGTAACACCAACTGTGCCGAATAAAGGCATGTAACAGCAACTACGCCGAATAAAGGAATGTAACAGCAACTGTGCCGAATAAAGGTATGTAACAGCAACTATGCCGAATAAAGGCATGTAACAGCAACTGGGCATGTAACACCAACTGTGCCGAATAAAGGCATGTAACAGCAACTATGCCGAATAAAGGTATATAACAGCAACTGCGCCGAACAAAGGTATGCATGTGCACGACCGTCACGGCAGCAGCCGCCGGTCGCTGCGGTATGGCGGCCGCGGCAGGCAGCCTTGTCACGCCAACGCCCTGGCCGCGGCGCCGCCGCCGACGCATTGCACGACGCTGTGCATACGTACGTAGCCACCGTCCCCGGAGGACCGATCGTGAGACCTCGATAGGAGGTGAAATCGAGCTTGCAGGGGTGTCGCGCCTTACTGTCCACAAACAGCCGCCGTAAACGCCGCTGCCGCACCAGGTATGCTCGCCCACGACGCCGGTGGAAGTTTTTTTTTTTTTTTCACGCGTAAATAAGAAATCCGCGTAACGACGGTTCTTCAGTCTCAGCGGCTCGGCTCGCTCGTTCGCCTTCGTATTTCTTACAGATGTGGCATTCGTCGGTGCGGTGTGCTCAAGACAGAGAGGGAGAGAGAGAAGAGAGAGAGAGTCATTCATGAAAGGCAGAGAGGTCGGCCAAGCCACTGATTTAGCTCTAGCCTGCCACTCTGCACTGGGCAAAGGGAAAAGTCCTGGGGAAATTGGGGAAAATCGAGTGGGGCGTGACGGTGAAAAGGGAACGTCCTGGGGGAAAGCACAGGGGAACCACCCCCCCCCCCCATCCTCCGTGTTACTGTACTTCTAAATGCATTTCGCAAGTAGTGGCTTGTAAAGACTATTAATAGGGGTAAAGGGACACTCTACGGACGACATATTGAATCACTTGATACAGGTTACGCGCGCACATTTTAAAACTATTTACTTTCGTGTGGCAATACAGCGTTAATCGTAACCGGATAAAACAAAGGCCAAGCTTCCGTTTTATTTAATTTCGCGCCGATGCTTCACTGGTGCGCTCCGTCATTGTGACGTCATTCATTTCAGAGTATCTGCAGAGCATTCGAGCATTTGTGGCGCGAGCGAAGTTCACGAAGCTTGTTGTATAGGTTGAGTCTTATAGGGCGCTTATTCGAATGCAGTCTAGTCGTTACTTACCAATAAGCAATCAAATGGACCCGGGTAAACGCTTTCAAAACCCGTGACGTCTTGACGAACTGGTGCGAGAATTTCAGGGAGGTAGGTGTACGTCGCAACTCTCGTTTCGTTTTCGAGTCATTTCTGGCTCATATGCAAGCCTTCGCTCGATGAAAGTCTGAACATATCGCTATCGCAGAAGTGTAATTCACTAGGGCAGTTTGACTTCGTAATCATCCCTTTATTACGCCTTCAAAGGCACGAAACGGAGCCATTCATCGCGACGCACCAATCTAACTGTGCCTCCAGCACTCATTTCCGACAGCGGCGCATCCAAAATCTATGGGCACTTTGCTGAGCTAAACTGCGATAGGCGAAAGCCTATCTATGACTGCCTCTGTTGCTGTTCTCTCAACTGTTCTGCGAACAGACAACGCCGTGAATCACGCGATTGATCACCGCTTTCCTGCGTCCACCACGGACTGTGCACGGTATTAGATTCGTCGGACGATCCTACGGCTGTCAAGCAGATGTAGGAGTCGTCGGACTACCTCGCCGCTGCCACCATTTGAAGGAGTCGAAGGTCGTAGAGATAAATTCGGTGAACAGGATTTATTTACATATTAACATATTTTAAGACAAGACATACATCGGCAGTCTAGCGCGACTCCCATATGGAGTCCGCAAGATTAACATTTAGCAAACAGCATTCGAGCACACAGCTCACTACTACATTTTGAGCATATCAACAAGCACTCAGCTCCCAACGACGAGCCCGACACGAGCACACTCTAGCAGCCGGCAAACGCTGCTTATAAGCCTCCGCTTGACGTCATCGTTCGGCGTGGACGGAGCACGAGTGGTCGGGAATGTTCGTCTAATCATTGTAAACTTGCCAGCGCCCCGCCGTTTGGCCCACACACAAAGGCTCCGGAGTCGACGTCAGAGGGCTTTGTAGAACTCTCGGTACAGCATAGCCCGCGGTGTCGTCGACCGAGGGCCTCGTAGAACTGTGCTCTCCGTCCCGGGTGGCGCGGCGGCGTACCACATTCCAGAGCTGACCGCGCGCCACGTGGCTGTCGGTCATCCGCAGTTCTCGGAAGGCGCCTCGTCTGGGGGGCTTGGAACACGTGCAGCGGGCTGAAAGCTGGCACGTTGCCAACCCGTACGGCCATTCCTAACAACGGACACTCACGAGCCACTAAAGGCTTACGCCTTAAAAAGCATGCCGACCCAACACATGTACGGGACTCGATAGCAATCGCCCATCATTTGGCGACGTGGTATATATATATATATATATATATATATATATATATATATATATATATATATATATATATATATATATATATCGCGGCCGATGGGAGATGCCACAGCGACCACCGCTGCTCCTATTTCTTTACGCCGTCGATTATGGAGGTCGCGAGAGAAGCGCGCGCACTCGAGCGAGCGCCACGAAGTTACGTCACGGCGCGTCTCTTCATGCAGTGTGTGTGTCGACGGGGAAAAGAGCGCTCGTTGTGTCGTCCTTTCTTCCTTTCCGCTTGCCGCCGGGGTCCCGCGGATGGCACTTCCGGCTCACGATCGTGGAGACGCAACTCGCGCCCCCCTCCCCCTCCACTCGGCGAAAGCGCCCACGCGACGCCAGAATACGGCTAGATATTCACCGCCATATACATTAAAGATTAACCGGACAAACCAGGTATATAGCTAAGCGCTTGCGCTATTTCTCGTCCAGCCGCTTCATTCGCAGCCGCAGTAATCTGCTTCTAAGCATTCTTTTTTTCTTGGCCCCTATACGGCAATAAAAGTCTCAGTACCAATAAACTCACGCACCTGCCGGGACCAGCTGGTTGGCGGTATAGGCAGCGGTAGGCAGCAGTATGCGTGACGTCATCACCTGGAGCAGGTCTCCATACGGCTTGCGCGCCAAGCACGTGGGCAGCGCGGATCGCGCGCATTCGCTACGTGCTAGCCGAGTAAGTTGGCAGTAGACACCGCTGCGCGACGATAATTTTTTTGCTCGATGTCGTCGCACTACGTTCGCAAGGATAGCAGCAACCGCCGGGCGTATTATCGTCACAGCCAGAATGGCCACGACACTCCGCACTGGTCCCTGAAATTCTTTCTACTCGAAGGATCGGGTTTGAGTCCCTGCTCCGCGGTGGCCGCGTTGTGAACGGTAATTGGAGGACCGGGAACGGCCGTCGATAAACTGAAGCGAGGTATAGTAAACCTGAACCAGCGTCACCAGACATTCCGCTGTAGTGACGCGTCAGTTTGCTCCTAAGCTTACACGCAGTGGCATTGAGTGTGCGTTATCAAAGGCTGGGGCGAGTAGTTAAAAAATTAAATTATGGGGTTCTACGTGCCAAAACCACTTTCTGATTATGAGGCACGCCGTAGTGGAGGACACCGGAAATTTCGACCACCTGGGGTTCTTTAACGTGCATCTAAATCTACGTACACGGGTGTTTTCGCATTTCGCCCCCATCGAAATGCGGCCGCCCTGGCCGGGATTCTGGGGATGAGTGGTAGACTAGTCGGAGACTTGTGGGCTATCATAAAGCACTGGGCCCGCTGTCAGACCGTTGTAACGAGATGCTTTGGAGGGCATGAAGCCTGTAGGATATCCCCTTCCTGCAACAGAGCAGTCCAAATGTCAGCCGCGAGCGATGTAGCTGCGGTGTACATCCGCCGCAAGGCTCTCTCCAACATTCAGTAACGACACACCTCGTGTGTCCCATCAGTGTGCTTCGCTAGATTGCGTACACAAAGCTCTTTCAGTGGGACGCCCCACATTCGGCGCTCATGGGAAGACTACAGATATAGCGGTGCACGGTGAAATGGCCTGGACAAATTTTGAAGCGAGAGAAGCTCACAGTAAAATTTAATTACGAAGTACGACTGAGGAAGGTGGCAGAAAGTAGCCGGGAGAGTGTTCAGGTATTTGTACAGGAAAAACATTGATTCATGGTGGAGGAAAAGAACTAGCAAGCTTACCAGCAAGTATGCGACCTGTATGGTGAGCAACACGGCAACAAAGAATGTGAAGCGGAAAGTCAAGGCTAAAATAATCTCATGGGTGGCGGACATGGAAAAGAAACGTGCCATGAGTAACTACTTAAGAGGAAAAAAACGAAATCAGGAAAGAAACAATTTGGGATAACTCAAAGGGAAGCTCATTACTTTTCGAAGCGAGATCAGGATGCCTTAGAACACGCACTTATGAAACGAGATACAAGAAGGAAAAAGAAGCATGTGCTTGCTGCGGTAAAGCTAGCCACATGATGGAACATATTTTATTGGCATGTGAAAATATCTACCCTGCGGTCGATTTAATTTAGGCAACTCTGGCCTCCTGAGCCGGGGGAAAGTAAATATGTCCGCAATAGAGATTAGTAAGAGGCGATTCGACGATTGGTGGAATAAAAGCAGGAAAATGACAAACAACGGAGGCATACAAAAGTAAGGTTCCCAATAAGGGCTAAAAAAGTTTGGTGATGAGAATTCTTCGTGTTTCTTTCTTTTTTTTCTTTTTTTAACACACGCAGGACACTAGGCAATATAGGAACTATAGCTTGCAACTCATCGCTCCGTTCCAAAGGGGACGCTCATGGCAGCCATCCATCAATCCATCTATCCATGCAGTTCCGAATCTACCCACGTGACTATGGTGATTCGACACGCTTTTGATACGACCGCAAGTGCTGGTAGTTTGAGCCTTCACATCTGTGTGTTTCATCACGTGCTCCCTTTTAGTTGCCTACTGCCACTGTGCGGTACACTTAGCAGATTGTTGTATCAACAATACAACCAGCGCTTCGCTGTCGCATTGCGCACATTTTAAGCTCGTTAGTCGAGTGCCCTTGGGATAGCGAGCTTCAATGCGTCCTACAATATGAGCAGGAAACAACACGAGCTGTCGTTCACACCGCTTATCCGTAATTATCCTTCCGCTTCCTACGTCCATCAATCACCGACGAGGCAGCAAATAGCCTCGAGTCTTTCGTAATCCGAAGCCGAGGTGTGCGCAACCCTTCCTCGCACGCTGGCGATAATAAGACCATCCAAAGCGAAATACGAACGATGGACGCTATAAAAGGAAGCATGCAACTCCGCCCCCCTTCTATCCACAGTTCCGCGCCAACGAACAAACACATTCCGACAATCTAGACGCACTACAGATCGTAACCTCCCTGCTACAGAGACAAACATAGACACACGCACGCGCAAACGCAGCTGCGCACGCTACCAAAGCACACATACAGGCACGTACACACACACCGACAAAATGCGTCGCGTCGCCGCTCACGCGTCGTTCACGGGCGACGGCGAAACAAACGCGTCAAACGGCGAGCGGGCACGAACGTCTCGTAGTTAACAGCCGTTGCGCAACCACGGAGGATACGACGCGCGCCGACGTATCGTCGCGCCTCTCCCCTCCCTCTCTCTCTCTTTCTTGCGTTGGCAAACAAAGAAGCGCTAATCATAGGCGGCCAGCGGCACGCGACAAAGCCCTGGCACAGAGGTTGGGGCACAGCAGGCAGCAGCTACGGAGCGTGTAAAATGGGCAAAGACCTTCTTTCCCCCCTTCGCTCTCGCGTGCGCGGTAATAATGAAAGATGACACCCCGTTCCAACCCTCCCCTCCCCCCATACTCCTCTACCCCTCCCCACCTTCTTTTTTTCGGCTGACCGGCGGCGCCGCAGGAAATGATGGAAGGCGGCCAACGCGTTGCCCCAAGTGTGGACACCGCGAGAGAACGAGCTCTCTTTGTGAGATGAAATGAACCACTAGAGAGAGAATAACCCGCAGAGGAGCAGGGCGGTTGAAAGTGAGAGTCTTTGCAATTCTTTTCTTTTTTTCTTGTTTTGAGCAGGAGATGGGCGCCAAGGCCACGAGACACCAAGGTCAGTCATCAGACTGTGATCGCCCGACAAGGCCGTGAAGAGTGATTATCCAAGTTCCAGAGTTAATCAGCGGCAAGCGGTAAACACTTGCCGGGCGTCCACGCCGAACATGCCATTACGGGAGAGAACCCAATAAGCCATTCTGAGAGTACTTACGAGACAAACAAGGTGGTAATGCGTTAGCTGTCGCACTAGGCTCGCACGACAAGCCTGCTTTAGAAGAAGGCTTCTAAGCGTGGATGCAGTCCCAAGTGCACGTATTCGAATATTAAACTCAACCTCTGTTACAAGAATAGGTAAACCTGGCAGCGAAACCATGCACTGGAGTAGTTTCAGAAATGTTCGCGTTTGAATTTATGCCCGCTGTACAAACCTGTTCATGGGCAGCCACGTGCAAAACAGCGCCTGAGCATCGAGTACTATGTGTTCTACAATCATGTTCACGTACAGATGCGAACGATGCACTGGAGTAGTTTCAGAAATGTTCGCTTTTGAATTTATGCTCGCCGTACAATCCTGTTCATGGGCAGCCAGGTGCAAAACTGAGCGCCTGAGCATCGAGTACTATATGTTCTACAATCACGTTCACGTACAGATGCGAAACTAAGCGCCCCAGTAACGGGTGTCGTGTCTTATAATCACGTTCATGGGCGTTCGTGGAAAACTAAGCATGTCAGCATCAGGCGCCACGTTGTATATTGTCAAGTTGATCAACGGTAGTATGCACAAGTAATAATCTCATCATTGGGTTCCATTTCCTACAGTAAACTTAATCCGCAGTGACGTGTAAAAGCGAGTATCGGTAATCGTCGTACAATCGAGCAGTACAACGAGTTCACGGGAAGTCAGGTGCAAAAATAAGCATCTCAATGTACAATGTCTGTTGTACTATCGATTACATTAGCTGTTAGATGCAAAATTAAGCATCTGAGCACGTATTGTCATGATGTTAAATCAAGTTGATCAGCAGTCCGGTGCAAAACCAAGCACTTGAACATGTGGTGCCATGTCGTACAATCACGTTCATGGGCGTTCGTGCAAAATTAAGCATCTCAGCATCAGGCGCCGCGTTGTATATTGTGAATTTTATCAACGGTAGTGTGCACAAGTAATAATCTCAACATTGGGTTCCATTTTCTACAGTACGGTCTCTCCGCAGTGGCGTGTAAGAGCGAGCATCGGTAATCATCGCACAACGGAGTTCACGGGAAGTCGGGTGCAAAACTAAGCGTCTCAATGTGGAATGTCTGTTGTACTATCGATCTCATTAGCAGTTAGATGCAAAACTAAGCTTCTGAGCACGTATTCTCATGATGTGCAATCAAGTTCATCAGAAACAGGTGCAAAACCAAGCACTTGAACATGTGGTGTCACGTTGTACAATCATGTTCATGGGCAGTTAGATGAGAAACTACGCACACCAACATACCTTTCCATGTTGCTCTACAATTTCCTGGGTAGTCCAAAAACAAGAAAGGGGCTGGCAGATGGAATGGCACACTGTGGTATAAACTTTTTTAAACAGGGTTGAAGTACCTCAGACAGGCTGGCCAACGTTTCGATAGGTGGACCTATCTTCGTCAAAGGCGGCCTCGTCATCCTCGGCGTGTTAGTTTTAAAGGGTTAGTGCAGTGACGTCACGTGCGGGTGTTGTCGCTGGCGGCTGGTTTTAAAGAGAGAGATTACAAGAGGGAACAGGCGCTGTCGTCCGACGTCTGTGAGCCTCATTCTCAAGACGAAGGGACAAGAGCGTGAGAGTGGGCACGCGGGGAGGAAAGAAAAGAAATAGAAGCAGAAAAAAGGGGAAAAGAAGGAAAAAAAAGGAGGGGGTGCCAGGGCCGTACCAAGACACAACAAAGGGGGGGGGGTGAAAGAAAAAGAAAGAGAAAAATGAAATCTTTAAGAAATACGGGGGCTTGGGAGCGTGTTGGGGATGCGAAAGATTAGGAGGTAATCCGGGGGAGTCGTTGGCGGCATGTTTTTGAGGCATTAGAACATGCCGCCAACGACTCCCCCGGATTACCTCCTAATCTTTCGCATCCCCAACACGCTCCCAAGCCCCCGTATTTCTTAAAGATTTCATTTTTCTCTTTCTTTTTCTTTCACCCCCCCCCCTTTGTTGTGTCTTGGTACGGCCCTGGCACCCCCTCCTTTTTTTTTCCT
This sequence comes from Dermacentor albipictus, assembly GCF_038994185.2. Classification (NCBI taxonomy): domain Eukaryota; kingdom Metazoa; phylum Arthropoda; class Arachnida; order Ixodida; family Ixodidae; genus Dermacentor; species Dermacentor albipictus. Next base: position 32,741,943 of record NC_091826.1, read on the forward strand.
TCTTTTCCCCTTTTTTCTGCTTCTATTTCTTTTCTTTCCTCCCCGCGTGCCCACTCTCACGCTCTTGTCCCTTCGTCTTGAGAATGAGGCTCACAGACGTCGGACGACAGCGCCTGTTCCCTCTTGTAATCTCTCTCTTTAAAACCAGCCGCCAGCGACAACACCCGCACGTGACGTCACTGCACTAACCCTTTAAAACTAACACGCCGAGGATGACGAGGCCGCCTTTGACGAAGATAGGTCCACCTATCGAAACGTTGGCCAGCCTGTTTGAGGTACTTCAACCCTGTTTAAAAAAGTTTATACCACAATTTCCTGGGTAGGCATTTGCAAATTAGGCATCTGAACATCAGGCGCCATGTTATGCAATTAAGTTTACCCACACTGAGGGGCAAAATTGAACATCTGAGTCATGTGTAATATCGTACAACAGTTTCACGGGCAGTGAAGAGTAAAACTCCACATCTCAACATAGGATGTCATGATGTACTAGCAAGTTCATCAGCAGTCAGGTGCATATCTAACAATCACAGTGTCAGATGTCATGCACTATCGACTTCATTAGCAATTCGATGAAAAACTAAGTATCTGAACACTTATTGCCATGATGTGCAATCAAGTTCATCAGCAGTCAGGTACAAAACCAAGCACTTGACCATCCGGTGCCATGTTGCACAATCATATCCATGGGCAGTTAGATGAAAAACAATGCATCTCAATGTAGATTTCCACGTTGCGCAACAATTTCCTTGGCAGACGTGTACAATTAAGCAACTGAACATCAGGTGTCATGTTGTGCAATAAAATTTATCCACACCGAGGAGCAAAACTGAACATCTCAGTCATGGCAATGTTGTACAACAGGTTCACGGACTGTCAGGAATAAAATTCAGTTCCTAAGCATACAATATCATGATGTACTATCAAGTTCATCAGCAGTCGGGCGCAAAACTAAGTACCTAGCCCTCGAGTGCCATATTGTACGATCACGTTCATTGGGAAGTCAAATTCAGAACCAAACATCGAGTGCCGTGTCTTACACTATCGAGTTCATGAGCGTCAGGTGTAAAAAATAGCATGTCAACTGTGACACTGCCGTACTTGATCCCTGTCTAGTCGGTTCATACTCGAGAATCACATAAATTAAGGTGAACAAGACAAGCCTATTAAATACTATGTTCCGTGTTCCCACCCGGCTTTTCCGTATTTCGCCCAAGTACAGCTTTCGTCGCGTTGCCTTCCTTGTGTACGTCTTCCTCACGCTACACGCCTAGTTTTCTTCAATGATGAGCGTCTGCAACAGTTCTTCCGCAACATGCAGCGCCCCCGTGCACACGAGGAAAAGAGTGTCAAGAGTTAAAGTGTTGACACCAAATGTTGACACCATGCGACAGCGTCGAGCCTGTCACAACACCCGGCATATGAGGACAAGCGCGGCCAAGAAGGGTGCGCTCCACTGGAGGTAGGACGCCACTGATTAGCGCGTGGTTTTCTATGGGGTTCACTTAACACCCGCAAGAGGAGAGTGACGCTAGTATGGAAGGAGCTTGACCACACATCTGTACGCGGTGCTCCAGCGTGCGTCTACACTTCCTTCCAGGGACGGTTTGACACGTTTCCGTACCCGACTCGTTTCGAGAAGGCGCTTTCGGCACGGGGTCGCCCCGGTGACCTGACACATCGCCCCCGCTACCCCCTACCTCCCCCCCCCCCGACGCTGCGGGACGTCCGACCAGGTTTTTCTCGAATTCCGGTCCGACAGAGCGGTCGGCCACAAAACGACGCGCAGAAAGTTGTAACCGCCGTTACCGCCGTGCTTTCACTCTCGTCTCGTCCCCGCTCTCGTTTCTTGGTGTTCTCTTGTCTTCTTTCTTTCTTTCTTTCTTTCTTTCTTTCTTTCTTTCTTTCTTTCTTTCTTTCTTTCTTTCTTTCTTCCAAGGTGGCGCTGCTATCGTCTCGCCTTCTTTCGCGGGTCTTTAGCTAATGACTCTATACGCTCCTACAGCGGCCCGCAGAAAGGGTCACCGAAGAGAAAGCCACAACAGACACGAAGAAGATGTGGCAGACGCTCTTTTTCATGGCATCCACCACGGGACCCCCGATCCACCTTTCTTTCTTCTTTTTCTTCTCTGTTTCCACGCGAAACCTCGCGAAAGCTTGCTCGGCCGACCCCTAGACGCCGCCGCGTCGTTTGTACTCTCTTATTGTGAGCCTTTGCTTTGTGCTGTTTCTTTTTATTTTCCGGGTTCACGAGCGGCTTCGCAGCAATATGGCACACGCGCACGCCGTTCTTTGACCCGAGCGAATGAATCACGCTTTCGCACTTCTCCTACTCTAATGACCTTTTCCTTTATTCCTTTCGTTCTTGCTTAAATTTCTTGAAAAAAGTTCGGAGAAAGCAGCTTATTTTCGGTCCGTCTCCTGGAAGTCTCTACCGCGGCGTCGCCCGACTTTCCTTTGAGCCACTGCCGTAGAGCCACGGTGATTGAAAAGTGTCGCTCACTGAGAGAAACCAACAAAACAGCTGGGGTGGGCCCCGAGGCATCTTGGGACATGAGCGATGATAGCAACTAACTGTCGATGCTGCCAAGAATACCCCTCTGTATAGTGCGTGCTACGTAAGCAATGACAGCGATTACATGTCAATACTGTTATCGCTGTTGTTCCGGCACAAAAGAACGAAGGATGACCCTGAATGAGCACAAAAAGGATCAAAATGAGCCCGAAAGTCCATGTCTGACCCCCTAACTCCTTGACTCATTGAATGTCCATAATGAGACCACGTGTTATACATTGTTTTCCACAACACTACTCGGACTGATATAAGACACACCACCGTCTATGAGAGTAACTCCCAGGGCGCTGTGACGCCGTGAATAATGCTGGGATATAGAAAGCAAGGCAGATCTTAAGCCTGGCTTTGGCCTAAGACATGGCCATGTGGCTTCAGAAATAGCTTTCTCGAATTTAGGTCTGCATTACAGTTGTCGTTTCTCCCGCAACACTTCTTGTATTTGTGTTAGCTCACACCTAATATTGCAAGTTGAGGTCCTGACCTCGGCAGCCAAAGGACACGGAAGACCTGCGATTCAAAGTGCAGATACAGTGACGCAGACCTTGCCTTTCATTTTTTTTTTCGAGAACACGCACGCTGGCGGTACGCTTGTAAACGAATGCTACAGCTTTACATCCCAGCTTGAGTTCCAATATTTCAATTTTACAAGCTGTTCAAGTACAGTCTAAACCTGATTCCGCTGAACGTAAATGTGTTTTCAAACACGCTTTCAATCATGTTTCGGCTCTGCGAGAAAGACATTAATCATAAGCCCCCGCTTGCCAGCACTCCCATACATGCAACAGCACCAGAACGCAACTATTGCCGCTACAGTTAACAGTAAGAACATCTACGTTGGTCATGTTATTGTTGTGTAATGCCTCGCGCCTTTGAAAAGCCAACGAGACCAACCTCGCGCATAGGCGAAGCCGTCAGCGTGCAAGACTCACCTGTTCAGGAAACGGGTCCGTAGAGCCGGCGGTACCGTCCTAGCGACTCCATCGTACACCTGCAAAGATTCAAACAAGAAAAAAGATTGTTAACATCAGCACAAGCCGACAAACACGTCTGCTTAGGAGATCTCCTATAGTGGACATGTACCAGTTTTTGAGGTAATTATGGATCACCATCATCAAACTTCGCACGGCCCCAAACTGCATATTGAGCTATTCCAGCAGCCCGCTGTTCTTCAATGGCATCAGTCCATCATGCAAACAAGATACAGTAGAATCTCAATAAACGGAAATCGGTTAAACGGAATCAACGCTTAAACGGAACAAACGCCTCGCAGTTGGTTGGTATTGTATTTAGTCAATGTAAAAAAAATCCCGTTAATCGGAACTCGAATTTTCAGACCACCGTATAAACGGAACCGAAAATAGACTCGAAACCGCAACTAGACGTTCACGCAGAGCCCCATCGCGGTACGCATCACTGTCTCCCCCACTTCTTTCTCGCACACTGTAACCGCATCGCTTGCTTTCTGTCACGGCGCGCTTGCGGTCGTTAGGCTTAAGCCTTACATCCGCTGTTTAGTGTCGTCTGCGACATTTCGTCGCGAAGTCAGCACCTGATGGCAGCGCAGAAGCGACCTCACAATGCCCTTACGTTGGAAAGTAAGATGGAGATAATCAACGACTTCGAGAGTGGTCGCTTCACAAAAACAGCGCTTGCGATGAAGCACGCCGTCCCCAAGAGCAGCCTCACGAAGATATTTCAGGACAAGGATAAGCTGCGGCAGGCTTTCGAGACGTCACGCTTTGGCCCTCAAAGAAAACGGCTGCGGGTGGCCAACCACGAAGATCTGGAGAAGTGCCTGGTGGTTTGGCTGCGCAGAGCCCGCCGTGAAACATTCCAGAAGAATTTGTTTTGCAGCTCGGCATCGAAGGTTTCTCGTGCAGCGAAGGATGGCTGACGAGATTAAAGATCGGAATGGCATAGTGTGTCGTGCCGTTTCAGACACGACGGCACGCGCCGACTGGCGAGCAACACGGCTCCCCAAAATTCTGGAGGCGTACGACGCAAAGAACATCTACAGTGTAGATGAGACAGCACTGTTCTTCAATTTACTCCCCTCAAAATCCTTGTCATTCAAATGAGAGAAATGCACCGGGGGGAAGCTGAGTAAGGACAGGTTGACCGTTCTGACCGTACCGTCCTCTTTAATACCTAGATTTTGCATCTGAGATCCGCTTCAGCGGAGACTGCCAATTGCGCGCACGCCTGCCTCGTCGGGACCAAGCAGTCAGGAACGGATTGCGAAATCCTGAACCTTCTCTCTCTAAACGAAACTCCTGATAAACGGAACATAATTTCCCGGTCCCTTGAGGTTCCGTTTAACGAGAGTCCACTGTATATATATATATATATATATATATATATATATATATATATATATATATATATATATATATATATATATATATATATATATATATATATATATAAGGACGAGAAGGATGTTAATCAGTCAATAGCCTGTTTGGCTACTCTACGCTGGGGGTAGGGCGAAGGGGAAGAGAGAGAAGGGAGAGAGAGAGGATATGGAGACGCGCACACAGAGTTATTGAGTCAAAGCCACTCGTGCAAAGCAGACGTTCTCAGAGAGCACAAGACAGATAGTAAGGGTAATATGGAGAAATGAAGTTACGATCAGTGGATGATCAATGCATGTCTCGGGATGAGTATTTTGTTGGCATTGTCTAAACAACCTACGAAGTCCTTCTGTACAGTTTACAAACTCTCTACAGGCTGCCTGTAGTCTTACGGCTAGATCTAGACTACTAATGTTTCATGAGCTTTCGGCAAAGCAGCCCACTACAAAGTCTATGGTAGTAATTGTTAAGGACCACCTTTCTTTACTTTTTATTAGTCACCAGGTGAAAGTTCTATAGGCAATACAGGAAAGTCTGTATAAGAAGGCAAAACGATCCACAAAATATCTGCAAGAAATATGTACACTGCCTGAACTTATTTTAACAAAGTGAGATATCTACTGTCTAACATGAGACCGCATCTGCAGGCAGCGCATTCCAGTTAGTGATAGTCCTGTGAAACAAAAAGTGCTAAAAGAATTTTGTTCACATAAGAAAATCTGCCAACAATTTGTCATCTTAAGAATGAGTGGAGGGCCGAATAGCAAGCTTCACGTAGAAAGAGACAAAGGATATTTGCTTAATGAATGACAAAGAAGTCACCCTAAGGTCAACTTTAAGAACTCCTTTAGCTTGCTACAGTGCGTTGCGGCAAGGGGAAAGGCAGTAAGATATAGTTACGAGAGTTGACAATGTGGAGATTAGGCGTGAACAAATGGTTTGTCATAAGAACTTTTGATGATGATGATGATCATTGGCGTTTATTGGCGCAAGGGCCACACGTGGCGAAAGAGCGCCAAGGTCATGGTAATGGGTTATCAACGGTACATGAACTGTGAATTACGAGGGGTGGTTGAAACAGGGCTTTTCAGAACTGTTTTTCTTTTTCAGAACTTTATGCAACTTTCAGAGCCGCGTTTCAAGCCCCGTGTATTGCAAGAATGCATATGATGCACAAACTCTCCTGCAACTGCATTTAGAGTCCGGTAAGAAGTCTTCAAATTGGCGGTCGGCTGCAGATTGTAGACAGAGAATTAGCCCTCCAGCACCTCCCGACCCTCCGTCCATCCGTCCGTCAGTTCGTTCTTCGTTCGTTCGTTAATTCGCTCGTTGGTTCGTTCGTTCGTTCGTTACTTCGCTTGTTCGTTCGCTCATTCTTTTGTGCTCGAACGTGGTGCACTGTGTCTAGCACGTCGCGACAATCACACTCGGAATGGTCGCTACGTTGATGTAGACGCACATGCCGCTTCGTGAAAGTCGCGTATAATCGTATACGAGGGATTAATGCACCCATCACCTCGCTAGAGGCCATGCGACAGTCCGGTTGTGACCAAGCATCCTTTTGTCGCTTTTCACGAAAGTTTTACCAAGATTTTTTTTCTTAAAGCATACAAACGTAAGTATAGTCCGCCCAGCGTCTGGCAATTTGGCTGCGTCTTTCACCGCAATTTCAGTCTTTCCAAACTGCCCGCCCCGACTTCCCGTGTCCGAAGCCCGCCCATGCCTGGCCGAGCGTTAGTGACCTTGTGGGGAGCGGCGAAGCGCGACGGCCAGCGAGCCTTCATTGATACGAACACACACACACACGCACGCACGCACGCACGCACGCACGCATACACACACACACACACACACACACACACACAAACACACAAACACACACACACGCCCCATTAACGATCGCCAACGCCGCCCGCCATGCACCTGGCGATATTGGCGTTTTACAACTCTATTCCATAGTAGTATCACCCATGCTTCTTCCTCACGTTCGTTGGAATTTCTATCGATTCGCACAGCTGTGCTTTCGTCATTCGAGAAGCCATTTCCACGTGATAATGTCTTTCTGTTTTCTTCTTTTTTAGCCGGTGAAACCACTCGATAGCTGCCGAGGATGGCGGCTTTGAAATCCCCCCCGTCTGACAAGAGCGAAAGAAGCATTATGCAAGAAAGAAGTGAGGCGTGCTGACAGGACACAAGAGTAGAGAAGTGGACAACACGAACGCCGACTATCAACTGAAGGGAGCACTGAGGCGAAAAAAAGAAAGAAGGCACAAAGCTCATCTGCGCATGCTCAGGAATGGTAGCATAATGAATCCTTCCCTACTAGCTCAGCTTTCTGTCGTTCTACGAAAGAAGCAAGCAAGCTCCTGTAAGCAAGGCTTGTAGCTACCCTCTTTGGGACGCGCACGAGCACTGTTCGGACTGTATAAAGTCTGGTTTCGGTCGGACCACTGTTAAATAACACTCGGCAAGTAATGAGGCTTACACTGTTTGAACGAGAAAGTTGAGTTGCTTTCGTAACGACCCAGCAAAGCATGCAGCTTCCTTTTAAAAGAAGTCTCGAGCCAGGTAACAAATCCCCGAAGTCGTTCACGGAGCCAAGAGGGGCGGCGCTTTCAGATGTTTAATTGTCCGTACTGCACGACATAAAGTTCAGTAAAAAAACGGCACATTGCATGAATTGGTCAACAACAGTACCATTCGCGGGGGCAATCACATAAAGCCTGCTTTATCCCCCGGGAACCTTGGCCGAGAAGTGTTGCCTGGACAGCATGCTACCCCTATAGAGCTCAAGCCTAGACGAACGCTAGGTAATCTACGATTAAGTGACAGCGTTAGCCGTCAGGCAGCAACTGCCTGTAGAGTCACCAAGGGTATAGCATCCTTTATCCAACTACAGCCAATCAACTACAGCCAATCAACAATGCGTTAATCTCTTATACTTCCATATCACCAACCAAATGCAACGTATCAAAAGCTACTCGTCGTGTTGGCCATAAGAAGCTTTCCTCCATTATCCGCCTTTAATCACCCTTTGTACGACGGCGCGGCTTAATGCCTTCCTTTTATCTGTGAATCATGCAGTAGGCTCTCGTTGATTGGCTGACAGGAGCGCTAGTATTATCTGGATTCCGCGGGGTTTGAGACAGCGATCGACAACAAAGATACAGACAACGTATCGAAACCTAAAAGTGATTTTATCAATCCGGTAATATGATTATCAAACCCTAAAGGTGGAAGCTGTAAAAGAAAAGGAAACGTGGTATGGTAACATCGGGAGAGCGAAAGAGATTGGTTCGCTTAAGTGAAACACCAACTAGTGCGGAGACCGTACAGCAGACACGAATACACGCGCAAAGACCGCAAGAAGACAGATAATTAGCCAAGTACAAATCTGAAGGGAAAAAAGTGTAAAAGCGTGCAGTGGTATAGCACTGTGGGACGCTCCAGGCCACCGAGCGAATTCACTCGGCAGAGACCCACTGGAAAGAGAGAGAGAGAGAGAAAGAGAAACTGGATCCGGAGCGAAGGACGACCCCAGCTCGACAGAGACCGCCATTCGACTGTCGCCCGCGCTCCGCATATACAGCGAAATCAGCTGGGAGAATCTTCGGGATCGACCTCGCCTTTGCGCCCAGCCAACCACTGTCTCACTTGCGCTCCCGTCTTTTCTGGCTTCTTTCTTTTCTCTCCGTTCTTTCGATTCCCTTCAGCCAGTTTCTCCGCGCAACCGCGGGATTTCGTAATCCGACCCCGCATGCATTTGAACGCTCGTCCCCCTAGTTTCCGTCGGCTGCGCGCAGGCGCGCGATATGGTGCAGCTCGCTGGCCGAGTGCCACGGGTGGATAGATAGATGTACACAATGCCTCCGGGTGAATCCAGAGTGCAACGGTGCGCGTGCGCGAGCCAAATAGGTGAGCGGTGAACGAATGATTGACCGATAAAGCCAGCACGCGTTATGTAATGCATACCGCGGACATATGAAGTTGGGCAGTTCGACCCGCGCACGGGAAACAATTAAAAAATTTAATTATGGGGTTTTACGTGCCAAAACCACTTTCTGATTATGAGGCACGCCGTAGTGGAGGACTCAGGAAATTTCGACCACCTGGGGTTCTTTGACGTGCACTAAATCTAAGTACACGGGTGTTTTCGCATTTCGCCCCCATCGAAATGCGGCCGTCGTGGCCGGGATTCGATGCCGCGACCTCGTGCTCAGCAGCCTAACACCATAGCCACTGAGCAACCGCGGCGGGTACGGGAAACAATGAAGTCAACGGTTAGGAACACCTGCCCTGGTTATACCGACGATGTGTGTGTGTTGGTACCGGAGCCAAAAAACTGTGACCGATAAAACTATCACACGAGACCACAACTTTCGTGGGGTTGAGACGGATCGACGCGAGAAGTTAGTACACGAGCGTATATCAATTCGTTTGAGTTTGCCGGTCAACTGTCACGGTGATTTCAGTGAGTGATGCGGCGTTTGGCTGCTGAGAGAGAGGTAGCGGGTTCCATTACCGACCGCTGCGACCACATTTCGATGGTAACGAAAGGCGAGAAGCCCTCGCACGTATACCTAAGAGTAGCTGTACGTTAGTGAACCGTTGGCCGGTCAAAATCAATATGGAACCTCCCGCAACCACGACGTCTCTCAAATCCCGACTAAGTCGCTGCTTTATTATGGACCGCCTAAATCCACGAATCAATCAACGAAAACGCCCATTTTTTAGCGTTACGGTAATCATTAGGTCAAAATTATTTCCTGCTCGGGTTTAGGCGTGCGCTGTTTCTCGTTAAATCGCCGACGAAGAGACGTGCACTTAAGGAATCGTTCACTTCGGGTTGAGGTTTAATTCCCTCGTTCGCCTACGTGTTGTGCACGCCGGCAGCTCTGCGTATGTGGCACGTGATTGAGAAGGCTTTCCTACTTTCTCGCACCACGTTGTAATTCTCTTCGGACCATACCCTGCAGCCCTCAGCACTTCATTGCCAAATGATAAGGCTAAGCTCTTTTTTTTTTTCCTGCCACGCGTGCTACACCTCGTTAACCGCTACCGCTGCTCCCCGTTAAGTCAAACGAACAATCTCAATCTCAGGCGCTCTGTCCCGTCTCCTTCCTTGTTTCTGTGCGTGTTCGCGCCTAGTACCCATGATCAATTGTGACCAAATCGCCCAACAAGACGTCCTTTTATGCTATATTTCTCGAGGCGCTCTGTCCCGTGTCCTTCCTTGTTTCTGTGCGTGTCCGCACCTAGTACCCAATTTGAATTGTGACCAACTCGCTTAACAAGACATCCTTCTTAAGCGATATTTCTCCAGGCGCTCTGTCCCGTGTCCTTCCTTGTTTCTGTGTGCGTTGGCGCCTAGTACCCAAGATACGTCAAACAAGCTATATGTGTCACTTAGCTTCCAACACTGCGTTGGATACGCGTGTCTTTCTTTCCTTTCTTTTCATCCATTGTGGGTTCTAAACAAAAGCGAATAACAACACGAGCTGCAGAGCGAAACTTCAGGGAGACCAGCGTAAAGTAGTTTTTTTTTCCTTTTTTAAAAGAAAAGGAAGAAGAAAAAAAGAAAGCACAGTCAGACAGAGCAACATGCGCTCTTATCTCGCGCCACGAAGCTCCCGCGTCTGGCGCGCGGCCTCAATCTCGGGTCATCGCCGGCGCGGTACGTATAAGCTAAACGGCCTCCGGATCTACGCAACTCAGACGTCGCGCAGGTGCCCCCACTCGCGCGGCCGCGACGCCAGTGGTAATATAACGCAGCCTCTATACCTTTCCCACACCAAGGTTTCGCGCCGCTTCCATTTTACACTTGCTAAATGCTCTTGCTCGAGGCAGCCGCGATGAGCTACGACCGAGACGATCAGCTCTGGTCCGTCCAGCAGGTCCTCGAGGCGCTCGAAAGGCACGGACCCAGCGAGCCGGCAACGGCGAGCGGAGACCCGCGCCGAGTAACGGCGACTTCGAGGATGACGTAGGTCCTCGTCGGGGCGCGCGAGCGCCCAACTGCAGGCATAAATAAAGTTTCTACAATCCAATTGCCTCTCTTTTACGCACTCGCTTCAGGATAAGGCCGCCGCTTATACTTTCGACTCGATTTCCGGTTCACGGGCACCGAAGTCTCAGGCTAGAGACACGAGACTTGTAGTTTTAAAGCGAAAGCTTTACTGGCCGCGAACTTGCGATTTCGCCGTGGCGGTGCGCCGAGGAGGCACACGACGTCACACCGCGTTCCTCGTCGTTGCGTTTGCCTCCGCTCGTTTCGCCAGCTGCGTCGCATGCCTGATAACATGTCGGAGGATTGAAAAGGAGACCTCGCGTGCGCCGCAACCACAGTTGAGGCGGCAGTGTGGACGGCGACAATACTGATAAGCAGGAGGAGGCCTAGAATCGACATCGGAACGAGATGAAGAGGAAACGAATCGCCCAGGAAACAGAAGAACAGCGCGCCGAACGACTGGCTAAACACCACAACATAGCTAGACAACCAGACTAACCTGGACTTGCAATCAAGATTAACCAAGGCTAACGTAGCGAAAGCCTTAGCTTTCGCTACGTATATCCTGGCATAGCCGAGCTAAGCCACTGTCAATTGTTTTGCTAAGGGCTTACCGAAGCCACTTTAAGTTAACGCGCACGAGAGCTTCTTCGACGCAAGTTGTTCTTCAGTACCGAAACTACTACGCATGCGCGCGTGAACCAGGAGGAGGGGGAGCACGAACTTGAGGTTGCGCAAGTGATAATCTCGGCTTGAAAACCACTCAGGCGTTCCCGTTTGGTGTGGACCACCCTGTATGCGCACGATCGACGCCTTCGCTGCGCGCAACGTGTACAGGCAACGTACGCGAACACGTCCACGAAGGCGTCCTCGAGAACGCGCAATTTCGACGCACGTCAGTCACGCATACACGCACGCAACGATTCAAAATAAACAACCAACCACATACGCAACAGCGGACACTGACAGATATCGACGTTCAGTGAATAAAGAAAGAAAAAGAAAACATCCAACATCAAACAGCGGGATCCTTCCTACGTTTACAAACAGAGTTCCCAAAGGACTTCCGGTTAAGCCCTCTGGAACAACACGTTACCAACGGCCTACAAACTTATCGAACTCTCCACGTGGCACCAGTTTTGCTGTACACGCTGGAATGTTCGACCAGCGAATTTTACAACTTAGCTGAAAAAGGAGGCTGCATACGTGAGCTCGACACAGCGCGTTCCGTGTACCTGACTGAACACACCAATAACTTGTGTCTGTAGTTTATACTTAAGTGACTAAAGGCTTCGTTTTTTTTTTCCTCGCCTAACTTGACTGACAAAAAATTCACGCCCGGAAGCCTTCTGGCGTCACGAGCACCTGACGTTATCGACGCCGCCATATTGTTGTAGAGCCAGCACGCGTCGCAAAGCTACGCTTTATCTCCACATCCGCTTATCATCTGCAAGCCCAGTGGAACGCTGCGAGCAGATAGATCATAACGGAGCGCGTGACGTCACGTCAGCACACCCTGCATCGCCCGCGCAGTGCACGCCGCCGATACGCTCCGCAGAACGCGGCTGCTGCAAAGCCGTCCGGGTACGGAAAGTGTTTCACACGCAGCAAGAACAAAAGTGCAATACGAGCCACCGAAGCAAGCTATAGCGAGCGAGGGAAGAACAACAACCTACGAGCTCCCGTAGAGCGCGATATAAGCGCTTCAACACGCACAGCTCGAACAAACGCACACGCAACGTTGCGTCTCTCGAAGCGCCCGCACATGTATACGTGCTCGTGCCCACACAGAGCAGGGCGCGAGTATACCGCTGACTTCCGGGAGCACAGCAGCGCGGCTATCTAGATAGACGCTGCAACCCGTTACACACGCACAAACTCTCTGTCTCTCTCTCTATTTCTCTCTCTAGGTGTATACTTCTTGAACGAGGAACTGGGGGAAGGTGGGGGGGGGGGGACCCGTTAAAGGAACAAGCGGATCTCTCTCTCTCTCTCTCTCTCTCTAGGTGCATACTTCTAGAACGAGGAACTGGGGGAAGGTGGGGGGGGGAACCCGTTACAGGAACACGCCGATCTCTCTCTCTCTCTCTAGGTGTATACTTCTTGAACGAGGAACGGGGGGAAGGTGGGGGGGGGGGCGTTACAGGAACACGCGGATCTCTCTCTCTCTCTCTCTCTCTCTCTGTAGGTGCATACTTCTTGAACAAGGAACGGGAGGAAGGTTGGGGGGACCCGTTACAGGTACACGCGGACACACGCACACACACGCACACACACACTCTCTCTCCCTTTATACGTGTACACGTCTTAAACGAGGAACGAGAGGGGGAGAGGTGGGGGTGCATGCATGCACGCGCGATGTTACAAGATGGACGAGCACGCGCGAGCGCAAGATGCGCGCCTCCGCTGCTTGCACACATCCGCACGCAGCAAGCAGGTCGGCGTGTACATACGCCAGGACGAGGCAGCAGGAGGAGGCATCGAGATCGAGAGCAGCGTGTCCAGTGCTGTCGTGGTGGTAGCTAGTAGGGGTGGACGTGGGGGGACTGGAGTTCGTCCGGCCCCCCCGCGCGCGAGCGGTTTGTTCATACCTGATGGTGACGGCGATGTAGTTCCGCGTTAACGTTTTATAACGGGGCTGTCCGGCGTGTTAACTATGCGGAAGAACGGAAAAAGGAAGTTCTTTATAACGCGACGATAAGATGAGAAGCGCCCGTTAGACCACGATTTCGGTTTATACCGTTGGCTTACACAGCCTGGCACTGTGTTGCTATCTTGCATCGGAGCACGTTTATTGCACGGAAAGCGTGCGCTTTCCCGCCCTCTGTATATATCATATGTAGTGCAACAGTACTCCCGCAGAGTGTGCCCGGATACATATACTGCCTAAACGACAATAGGCGTGTACGTTATGTACATATATATATATATATATATATATATATATATATATATATATATATATATATATATATATATATATATATATATATATATATATATATATATATGTAGTAGGCAAAGAGGGTTTCTTTCGCGGCATACTTCGTGTTGCCAGACTTTTACTGTTATTATTATGATTATTTGAGCACATATATACACATACACAGTTTACAGGAAAGGGAAAGTGACCAGCAGGCTGGCAACTGCCACCGGAAGGGGCACAATGCCTGCCTACTCTTTTGAAGGGAGGTGACAGCAACACAGAAATGGAAGATAGGAAGGAGGGGAGGAGAGAGGAAAGGAAGAGCAACAGGACAAATCTAAAGACTAAAGTAGGACACAGTACACTACGCACGTTGTTCTGCCGCGAACCACACTAAGCTCATGCAGCTATAGGCTATGGGACCTCTTTCTGTATACCAAATACACGTGTAGCCTTACTGAAGCATTTATTACTAAATTGTAATTCTAACGGACTCGCTAAAAATATATATAAGCGCACGGAGACGGTAAAGTGGTTGTCGTGCCGATCGGCACGTACGCCCGCCACCGCACGCGCGGTGATGCGCCGTTCGAGGTTATTTTGCAAATTCCTCTAATCGATTGCGCGCAGGTAATTCGTGCAGCGTTGTACTCTCGGATTCGTCATCTTGTTTGCAATCTAAAGCCGAGCGAGCGCCGTCTGAATCCGGCATTTTACAGCCTCTCATAAAACTCAACGCAGGCTCTTCTTTCTTTTCTTACTGCACCAGTTCCATAAATCCGGCTGATCATGAGGTGGTAGAGGAGGCCTGCCGCTAGTAGGATAACCTCCCTCACCTTCTTCTCGCAGCCCCTTTCCCTTTAAGATGGGATAAATAAAGTTGTTTCTCTCTCTCGACAGTGAATCCATCGCCTTTTTTATTAATACTCCTTTTTCCTTATTATTTAGTTTCTCTGCCTATCCGCACCTTGATTTTGGAACACTACTTCCAGCACACTTGCAGGCACATACCCACACATAGCAAAAAACGTGCATAGCTAATTTTAATGGCACCGCAAAGTTCGAAAAAACACACGCACGGTGAGGCGCACCTGTAGGTTCAGGGACAGCGAATAGAAAACAAGATGGGAGCACTGGTGCAGCAAGAGGGGTGGGGGGAATGGTATAGGGGCGCAGTAAAACGCCGGGGGGGAAGGATGATACAAACGAGAGTACACAGGAGATAAAAAGAAAGAGAGAAGGCCGATTCACGAAGCGCTTCGGATGGCGCGAAATCCGACTCAAGGATGGTCCGTCCTAGATTTCTTTGTCGGGACCCGCGCGGGCGCACGCCGGAGACGTTCGCAGAAGCCCCCGAAAAGCCCTAAGGGCGCCGCTTCGCGCGCAAGCAGGAACATATACCGATTCGTCTGGAAGTAGCACGCTCAGACAAAGCTCTCCAGTTTTCGTTAAAAAGCTCACCTCTCTTTCTCTCACCCGCCGTGGTTGCTCTGTGGCTATGCTGTTAGGCTGCTGAGCGCGAGGTCGCGGGATCGAATCCCGGCCACGGCGGCCGCATTTCGATGGGGGCGAAATGCGAAAACACCCGTGTACTTAGGCTTAGGTGCACGTTAAAGAACCCCAGGTGGTCGAAATTTCCGGAGCCCTCCACTACGGCGTGCCTCATAATCAGAAAGTGGTTTTGGCACGTAAAACCCCATAATTTATATATTTTTTTCTCTTTCTCTAGCGGTAAATAAATTATGGTGTTCTACGCGCGATAAGCGCGATGTGATTACGAGGCGCTTCGTAGCGTGGGACTCCGGATTACTTTCGACCAACCGCGGACGACTTGGGGGCCAGAGCGCACTAGCTCAAGTCCACGGTGGAAAGTGATTCGAACCCTCGAAAGTCAGTAAGGGTGCAAGTCGGTCTGTACCTCACATCCTTACACCCAAGAAGAGTGTGCGGGTGGGATCTATACGCTGAATTACACCCTTATTTGCATTTAAATGTGTATTTTTTTAAGAGCCCAGCTCTTAGGCATCAATTCCTGCTGCGAGTGTCGGCGTATTGTCCCTCGTAACCGAGTGAACGAACACAGCGAAGGACGAAAACACGAGAGAATACACACGGCGATAGCGAAGAGAGGGCGAGGAGGAAAGCTGAAGAGGAGAGTATGGTGAATGCGTGAGAAGAAAAGCGTTAGTGCCGCGCAAGACGGGCTGTGCGGCGACGATGGCTACCAGATGGCGCCAGAGTAGCGCGCGTCGTCTCTATGGAAACGAAGCGTTGCGTGAGCGGAGGTCTGTCTGCGGCGACTGCTGTGAATCGCACCCACGCGTCACCAACGCGCTGCCTCTCGCCATCTCCCGATTAGCGAGGCACTCGCGCCACATTTCGCTCCGTTTACATGCCTGTGCACGAGATAGACTGTCCGTCCCAGCGAATATATCGCGAATCAAAAGCACGTGTACAGCTATCCTCAAATTTCGCATCAGGGAGCGTCGTAATCATCAGCGAATTTTTTTACACTTCACCTGTCTGCCTTCTTCCAAATAAATTCTGCCTCTCTCTCTCTCTTGAACACAGAATAAGAGGTCGGAAGTTATACTGGGCTTGGGGGCTTTCGACTGTCGGCTACCTGCAGCTTGTGACGAATGTCCGGCGAAGCAGTCAAGGTGTGAGTGCGGAATTCAACCGACCAAGTAAAAAACGATAAAAGGCAGTCAGGAAAGCAAGAGTGCAACCGGAGCGCGTTCTTTGTGAAGTGTGCGAATCGCGGGGTCTACAGGACAAAAGAGAAGTGTGCCGAACACGCAGATTGCGGCAGTTTGGAAATAATTTCCTCTAGTTGCGAAGTAGAACGCCGCCACGGTTGTCAGCAGGCTCTACATACGCAAACGCGCCGACAGGTGTCGGAGCAGAATTAAAGTGCGGCACCAAACCGAAACCACGCAACACTGAAGCCGCAAAGCAGAACGCGTCCTTGGATCATCGATCGTCACGTATCCTACTACAATCAGGCGAAATTTTTGCACACTGAAGCATAGGTCATGCACAATAGCTCGAGACTCCACTCACTCACTCACTCACTCACTCACTCACTCACTCACTCACTCACTCACTCACTCACTCACTCACTCACTCACTCACTCACTCACTCACTCACTCACTCACCGACTCACTCACTCGCTTACTCATTCACTCACTCATACTTACTAATTTACTCACCTCACATTCACGTCACTCATTAATGCTCCACCTCACACCTTTTATAATGAGTGTGGTGCGAGAGTGGATGCAAGTGTACTAATGGGAAAGCATGCCGACCCATGCATGCACACAAAAGACGCAGCCGTCGTTGAATGTACACGGAGGCGCGCGAAAGCTAACCTAAACACTAGAGACGTGAATTTATCACTACTCGTTGCCAAGCTAGTTGGTTCATACTTGATACGGTTTAATGGGGCGCGAAACAATGGCAAGTAAGACCGGGACAGGAAAGGGCTTTACAAACTCGGCTGCGAGCGACGCTCTTTCCCGTGCCAATTTTTGCTTGACATTGTTTGGCGTCCTATTACACCATACTAGGTGATCAAGGGTGCTTGAACAAGGGATAAACATCTCAGGCCATTAAGAGTTTCGACAAGCGCACTTACATTTGTCAGCTTACAGGCTGACAAAGGTGATGAGGTATGAAAATGAAAAGTACACATATACACACACGCTTGCATTCACAGACGCCTGGACGCACACACACACACGCGCAAAATAAAAACGAAATGCGATCGTCAAATGAGGTACGCATAAATGAACGTAACACTAAGCTAGCTGTCCGGACTGTCATAATGCGTACACATATACACACGCTCGCATTCACAGACGCCTAGACATATACACATGCAAAATAAAAACGAACTGCGATCGTCAAATCAGGTACGCATAAATGAACTTAACACTAACCTAGCTGTCCGGACTGCCCTAATGCATAAATTCAGAGCAACAAACAAGGGACAATTAGAAGGCTGCACCCAGCAAGCGCTGACGCCATTGTCGCGAGTAAACAGGTTGTCACTAATCCCGGCGTTAAGAACGCTGCGCGTACGTGATTTATCGGGCCAATAACGGCACAACGCATTATGCTGAAGACAATCCTTTCTTTTTCTTCACCATCTTCGGCATCCGCGTGCAAGGAGGTACTCGGAGCGCACGCAACCCGGGCACGTATGCTCGTACTGGCATAGCCAGTCCAAACGCTTTGTTCGCGACGCGTCACACCAGCTTGCGTGCGCTGAGATAGGAAAAAAAAATTAAGTTCGCAAAAAAGAAAACTCGGCCGTCACCCCACGATTCAGATCAGTCGCGCAACAATGCCGCACAGCGCGATCGCACCATCGAGCCCGTCGGCAACGGCGCGGCGCCCTCGCCCTCCCATTGAAACCGAGAGAGCGAGCGCGCACTATCCCCTCCCCCCCCCACCACCAGCGCCCCGCTCACCACTCCGAACGGCTCACGCGGGTAGGAGAGAGGGGAGTGAGAGAGAGACGGAAAGAGATCGAAGTCTCGATATAACGAATAGACAGTCTCTCCCGGCGCATTCCGTCGAGAGCGCCAGCGCATTAATGCGCACTAACGCGCACTAACACTCAGTAACACGCACGCTTACACAACGCATCACCGACACAAAGGTACGCGTGCCAATGCCCTGCGCGCACTCGCGCAGGAACTACGCGGGTACGCACGGGCACCGAGACACGTATATGCACGCGTGTCACAGCACAGTCAAATTCGAAGAAGAACGCACTGTTAGTATATTTGGGTAGCAATTGTAGCTTAAATTATGGCGCGATGGCATGTACACTATCTCTGCACGCACGGGTGTCAACCTAATGCGCATTGTCGGCCTTTCTTTTCTCGCGATGAAGTAGCTGTCTTCCAACAAGCTAAGTTTATGTTTCCGAGTCTCAGAATTCACGTCTTCCCGTAGGTTCAAATTATGTAATACGAATAAGCTACGTCATGTCTGCAGCTCATATGTATGCACCTCGTACTATTTTCTGAGGCAATTTAATGGCGACGTCACTTAGTTCAATATGCCACTTGTGCCACTTTCCCGCGTCCTCAAAACGCATGAAAGTGCGACCAAGTAATCATGCGATCGAAGGACGTTCACTGTACAGTTGCAGCACATCCAAGGGACGTCCATGCATATCCCTGCAGCGGATGTCTAAAAAAACTTGTCCATGTTTTCATACATGCACTGCAGACACATGTGCGCATGCGTGCGCACCAAGGCACGCATGCGCACACCCCGCGTGGAGCGAGAACCGGCGCCCACGCACAATCACACATCCCAAGATTGTGCACGCATGTGTAGAAGACACACATGCACACGCGCATGTACACAAGATGCATACGCAAGCGTACCGATAAACGCACCAAAGACACGACGCGCTCGCAAGGAGTCATGTAATGATATTCGATTGAGTGCGGACAGAACGCCAACTAAAGGCAGCAGAAAGTCTGTTAGTTTAAATAAATTTAGTTATCGGGTTTTACGTGCCAGAACCACTTCCTTATTATGAGGCACGACGTAGTCGAGGTTTCCGGAAATTTCGACCACCTGGAGTTATTTAACGTGTACCCTAGTCTAAGTACACGGGTAGAAAGTCCGTGAAAGCCAACAGGATTTCAATAACGTCTAGAAAGTCCGTGGAAACGCAACAGAATTTCAATAAAGTCCAGAAAGTCCGTCGAAACGCAACAGGATTTCAATAACGTCTAGAAAGTCCGTCTACACGCGACAAAATTTCAATAACTACTGGAAAGTCCGTCAAAACGCAACAGGATTTCAATAACATCTAGAAAGTGCGTCGAAACGCAACAGCATTTCAATACGGTCTATAAACTCCGTCGAAACGCAACAGGATTGGATACCTACTAGAAAGTCCATCGAAACGCAACAGGATTTCATTAACGTCTACAAAGTCAGTTGAAACTGAACACGATTTCAATAACTACAGAAAGTCCTTCGAAGCACAACAGGACCTCAATAACTACTAGAAAGTCCGTCGAAACGCAACAGGATTTCAATACCGTCTATAAAGTCCGTCAAAACGCAACAGGATTTCATTAACGTCTGCAAAGTCCGTTGAAATTCAACACGATTTCAATAACTGCAGAACGTCCGTCGAAGTGCGCTTCGACGGACTTCTGCAGGAGTCCGTCGAAGCGCACGTATACAGGACCTCTATACGTATATACTGTATGTGTATATATATATATATATATATATATATATATATATATATATATATATATATATATATATACTGTATACGTGAACGTATACAGGACCTCTATAACTACTAGAAAGTCCGTCGAAACGAAACAGGATTTCATTAACGTCTACAAAGTCCATTGAAACTCAACACGATTTCAATAACTACAGAAAGTCCGTCCAAGCACAACAGGATTTCAATACCGTCCAGAAAGTCCGTCGAAACGCAACAGGATTTCAATAACTACAGGAAGTCCGTCGAAACGCAAGAGGATTTCAATAAGGTCCAGGAATTCCGTCGAAACGCAACAGGATTTCAATAACTACAGGAAATCCGTCAAAATGCAACAGGATTTCAATACCTACAGAAAGTCCGTCGAAACGCAACAGGATTTCAAAAACGTCTACAAGTCCGTTGAAACCCAACAGGATTTCAATAACGTCTAGAAAGTCCATCGAAACGCAACACGATTTCAATAACGTGTAGAAAGTCCGTCGAAACGCAACAGGATTTCAATAACGTCGCCCACTCACACGCGCGCGCTAACAGTATCCGCACGCACGCCAGGGGCGCACAATATCGGAGAGCGGGCGCGCGCGGGCGACGAAGGCTTTCGCGATTCAAGGCTTTCGTCAATCTGCGAGACGATCGCCGTGCGGAGAAAGCGAAGTGGCGAGCGAGACGGCGCAACCCGGATTCGTCGCGTTTCTCGCCCGCCGTCTCTATCGGAAACGCGACACGCAGGGCACGCACTGTATACGAGAACGCGGCGACGAGCTCCAGCGCTGACCCACTAAGTGCGTGCTCAGCGTTGCTGGAGCTACGAAGGCCTGCCAAGACGAAAAATACAGTGCGCGACAGTCACGTATACAGCGCAGTACTTAAAAATGACGCCCGTAAGACACCGATAACTACAACGCGGAGACTTTTCGGGACTCGCAATCCTTGGCAAAACTTGGTGACTTTGCAAAACAAGCTCCTGCTCATGAATGCTCCTGCTCATGAATCATGCTCATCAAGCTCCTCCTCATGAATCATGAAGCTCCTGCTGAGCTTGTGATAAGTGACGGAAACGGCGTCCTGCAGACGCACGGCGCACTGTCGTAGCCAGTCAGTCTAAACCGGTTGCGGATAGTTTCAGTGAACCAAGTTAGAGGCGGGATCGAATCCCGTACACGGCGGCTGCATTTCGATGGGGGCGAAATGTTAAAAACTCCCGTGTCCTTAGATTTAGGTGCACGTTAAAGAACCCTAGGCGGTCCAGATTTCCGGAGTCCCCCACTACGGCGTGCCTCATAATCAGAGCGTGGTTTCGGCACGTAAAATTCCCGCAATTTGATTTCTAATTTAACCAAGTTAGACATCAAGTCATCACAGTACTCAGTCAGTCGGCGGGCTAACCAACCAGTTATTCCCTCTGTCCGCCATTCCATGAATCAATCAATCAATCAGTACAGTCCACGAACCTAAGCACATCTAGCATAGTGGCATTAGAGCATCCCCATACAGGCTCGTATTGAGCGCTCTACGGCCTCCGCCCATCTTCGTTTTTTACAAGCCATCTATTGGAAGCGGTGTCGGATTCCTGGCACTGGCGCTTTCTCCACCGCCCCAATTCGAGTTTGAGTTCTGTTCGACAGGGCCGCATTTTTCTTTTTTTTTTTGAGCAGGCCGTGCAGGATGGGAAGAGTCCGTCCGATGCAAGACTGGAGAGGGTGGCAAAGTGCCGGGAGGTCGAGGGGGGGGGAGGGAGAGTCACGAGTGACGCGAGTTATGTCTCGAGTCACGCAACTCACGACGGGACAAGCTTACACGGAATGCCATCGTCGTCACCGTCTCTCCTTCGTGTCACCGCGTTTTACGCGTCCGACGTCGACGAAAAGGAGGGCCACGACGTACGCCCTACAACTACGCGTCGATAGACGACACTCCGCGCTGACACGCGACACTCCTCACCCCCTCCCACACCAACTCGCCCAATGCCACAGCGCCGCAGCTACTATACAGTATTACACAAGCGAGAGGCCAGCGGAGCCTCCTTGCACGTACGTGCGGGCATGCGGGCCACCGATTTCCGAAGGCTTCACGCGAAAGGATCTCTCGTCGACTCGCAGGGCGACCCGATTGCCCAGTTCGCCAATCGAAAGTCGGGAAGCATGCACCCACCTCGCTTCAACGGAATAGCAAGAAGTATGTGATGCGGACGTGGTAAAAAAAAGAAAAGAAAAAGAAAATGAGTAATAGAATGGGGGGAGGGGAAGAAAAGCAAAAAGTCAAGGTTCGAAAGAAACTCGCCCGTCCACGACGCGTATGCAAGTAGTACACTATACCCGCGTTGCTGCTCCCTTCCCACTTCCCCGTGCGCGTGTCGTGTATCCGTGAGCGTGGATTGTTGCTTCAGCCGTGGGAGCAGCTTCGACCACGAATGCAACGCATTTTCGTCTGGGGGGCAGGAGAAAAAAAATATGCGTACCGGGGCCACGGCAGGAAAAAAATGATAAAGAGACAAGCGAGGAACAATACGGCGGAAAGCGAAAGGAAAGACGTGTGCGTGTCGTTAGAAAAAAGAAAGGGGGGGGGGGCAGGTATAGCAATGCAGAAATCGATGTGGTACGTGTGATGGTTGCCGGGGAACAGTACATAACGTCGCTTCACTCTTTCGAGAAAAAAAATGGCAAAACGTAAAGCAAGCAACTCGGTCAGTCCTCAAAGCTACGGCACGGAGCAGCAGTACACGGTATCACGCTCCCAAGTCGCCTCGAACAAGCTTCATCGGTTGTACCTACCTCCCACCCCCACCCCCTCAGTGCGCGAAGTGGCGGGTGTCGACGATGGCCCGAGTAAAACGTCTCACTTAGGGGTTTGCTGGACCTGTCACGATCGGCGCGTATCGCAGCAGCAGCAGCAGCAGCTGCAGCAGCAGCAGCAGGAATCGGAGTCCGACGTTTTTCGGGCGAGGAAATTTGACAGTATATGCCGGGGCGCGCGTGGGCTCTGGAGTACTTCGGAAACGGGAACGCGGATACATACGTGAATGCTTCGAGAGCGGCGCGATTTGCTTGATACTTCTTTTTTTCGACCCGCACTGTGTCGTAGATGGTGGAGCGACGTACCAATTGCCACGTGCAAGAGACGGCAAACTGCGAGGATGGCAAGGATCGCCGGCACCATTCGAACGTGTAAGAACTTGAAGAGGCTGGCACCACGACTGTTAAAAAGCAAATTGCTGCTTACAAAAAAAAAAAAAACACTGAAGCGGCAGCTGGAGCCAATCGAACTGTTGCGCTTCCGTATGGTGTCCTCATGCTTGCCCTGCTGAATCACAGCCCGTGTCCCTTTGCGCCCACGCCCTGCTGCTACCTACCTCGAGACCAGTGTGAATTTCCAAATCGACCAAGTAACATCCCTTCTCAAATCACACCGTCATCCGCAGCCAATGCACGCTTTGGTTTTCGCAACACTTTTACGTTGCGAAAACGTTACGTTTACGTTCCGAAAACGTTACGGTTGTGTTGCGAAAACTTCACCTTTAGACTACAAAAACCTTACGTCTACGTTGCAAAAACGTTACCTTTACGTTGCGAAAACGTTGCTTTGCGTTGAGAAAACGTTGCTTTGCGTTGAGAAAACGTTACGTTCACGTTACGTTGCTGCTGCGTGGCGTTGCACCAGCGTCCACATTACGGCGCCCGATTAGCGTGCTGCAGTGCTGGTCCAAGCGTTTTTATGCGAAGCGTCATTTAGCTACTTCCCCCGGATTCTGGCGTCCTCGTCGTCGGTCTTCGGGACGGCCTCCGCACCGCGGCCGGTTGTGTCGCGATCATGCGTCTCGTTGTGACGTCGTACATTCATTCTCTCCTATCGTTAGACACCAGATGGCGCGTCTCACTAAACGGCCTTACTATTTTCGAGCATTCTGCGCCTCGTACCCGACAGGTGACGTATGGGTTCCCGTCACGACCTGTCTCGGACCTCACCGACAACAAAATAACTACGCGTCCGACAGTGGGTTTCGAAGCAGAGTCCTCCCAGCCCGAAATTCCGACGCACAGACGTTGGCTGGAGCCAGGTTACTGCCTAGGTGGACAGTGTAAGAAACTCTGTGGTTCAAATACGGCAAATCAGTTTTGCGGAAGCCTGCAAAGTGGAGGAACATTCGAGAAAGGGAAAGACGGCCATCCACCAAACAGTACAGGACGGAGCTTACAAAGGAAGTTCAAATAGTTCAGACTCTATGGGTCAAACACGGCCTCCGGTATCGGGTAGCGCGTAGTCACAGTTAAAATGGCTAGTCTTCTCATCAGTCTTCTGTTGTTGCTCATGTAGTTCTGTCACGCCTCTCGATCAGCAACCGGCCCTTGAGATTCTCAGGAACCGTGGCACCTTACAATGCGCCGCTGCACTCCATACATCCATACTATGGGTATGATGTTATGGTGTGTACCTCCCCCTCCCCCCACCCCAATACACACGCTCCCCCCAACTCGAGGGGCAGAGGAAACGCCCGTGCCTTGTAGGAAGTAGCATCATGCCTTGCTGAGGACAAACACGTAACATCTCAGAGGAGCTCCGCCGCGAATTAGCGCAGACGCGTTCGCGAAAGTGCTGCATCAAGCTCGTGCGTATCTACACACACATACACATGTGTATAATAGGAGCGTGCGAAACTGCCGCCAGGCAGAGAACTCCGCACTTTGTCTCGCGTAAAACTTCTGTGCAGTACTGTGCGAGCACTTGCGCCAAAGCTTCCTCCGACAATTCCGAAAACCCACGATCCGAAGGCCTCGAGAAACGCGAGAACCTGTTGCACGTGTCGCATTGGGAGTTTTTTATACTAGAAGGTTCCCGTCTTACGAAAGACGTCTTGTAGCTGCCTCGGTTGAGTTGAAGTTCAGAACACTCAGAAAGCGCGTCCGTAGGAAACGTGTTCAGCACTCTCGCTTACTTTTCCCTCGCGAGCAGCGTCATAAAACCTCGCTTTATATTTATAGGACATCAGGAATGGTTCGCAATGTGTAATGAGGCCAGGTAAAAAGTCCCCAGGTGGTTAAAATTGATCTGGAGTCCAGCACAACGAGGTGCCTCGAAGTCAGATCACAATATATTTGCACGGAAAACCCCATATTTCAATCATCTCTGTGCTTTCTGATTTTCGAAACCAAATTTAGTATGAAATTAGGATCATCTTCTTTCCCAACCTCCATTACTTGCTAAGCGTCGCGATCCTTTAACGTGCGAGTTGCACGCGGTATAGTTTCTGCAGCGTTGAAGAAGACGCGTCGGCACTGTTTCAGCCGGCCACGTGCTGCACGCAACTACGGCGCGGACCACAATGCGCACGTACCGAAAGCGCGCGCACTCGCACGCGCAAGGAAGTGAGGTCGACGCCGGCGAGGAAGAAGCGGCGCAACAGGATCGCGCGCGTTTGTGCACGTAGCCTCGCCTTAAGGCAAGCCGGGGCGCACCCAGCGCACTTAAAGCATTATTTCGGCCGACCTCTGGCCCCCCCTGGACGCATACGGAGCGGAGCTCAACCCAGCGTGCCTTCTTATCCCCGCAGCGAAGACGCATGTTGCAAAGCGAGCGTTGTTGTTGCGCGCGCCGGTTATGCACGTAATTGTTTTCAAAACCGGGCCCGCGTAACTAATGCGAAGTAGGTTGGGAGGAAGTACGTTGTAGGAGGAGCGCGTGTTACCGAGGAAGGAAACGTACTGGCGCATGCGGGGAGTGTATAGCACCGTCGCGGATGTGCAAGGTGTACGTACGGCGGCTCATCTGCAAGGATTATACCAACGAGGCCGACCGGTTGAGGTGGACGACAGGACGCTGCAGACGGAATGCAGGCTGGGGCTGTTACAGCAAAGAATGCCGAGTCGTAACGGATAACTCTTGGATACTAGCCCAGTTCTTAAGAGATACAGTCAGTCAGTTAGTCGACCCGTACGTCGCTACAGCCAAGTCAATCCAGTAAGTCAGTCAGGTTGTCAGTCAATCAGCCAGCTAGTCGGTTGGCAGGTTGGTCAACCGGCTGACCAGTTGCTCAGTCAGTCAGTCAGTCAGTCAGTTAGTCAGTCAGTCAGTCAGTCAGTCAGTCAGTCAGTCAGTCAGTCAGTCAGTCAGTCAGTCAGTCAGTCAGTCAGTCAGTCAGTCAGTCAGTCAGTCAGTCAGTCAGTCAGTCAGTCAGTCAGACAGACAGTAGACCGATTGGTCAGTCACCTGGTCAGTGAGTCATCCAGCCAGTAGGTCGATCGGAAGGTAAGTTGATTGGCCAATCAATCAATTCATCAACCGGCTCATCGGTCGCTCGGATAGTGAGCTATTCGGCCGGTATGCCGGTATCATTCGGTCAACCACGCCAGTCAGCTCTTCACAAATTAAGCCGGCACGTAGATTTATTGCATGTGCCGAGTAGTCTGACACCTAATGCCGCGTCTCCTCGATGGCCCCACTTCAAACTTCCGACGCCAAATCACGCCGCCTAGGAACAACCTCATGTGAACGGGTGCAAAACATTGTACGGCTGAAATGCCAAAAAACAATGGATCGCACAATCTATCATATCTGGCAGTGGTTAAAGGGAAGTCTCCGGCATACGTCAGCTATTGAGGGACAAACAAGCAATAACGCTCAAACCAGCCTCTCGGCGTTTAGATAAGTGCACTTGCCTTGACCAGAACAGAACCAAGTCCTGTCGTCGAGAACGCTGACTATGCCGACTGCAGGACTACGTTAATCGACGCGTATTCCTTATGTCCACGACATAAGCCAGGGAAGAGAACTACGATGGGATAGCTCGCCGTAACTACAAAAGTGAACAAGGGTGGAGCTTCAAGATGACGATATCTCTAGGCTTACTGTTCAACACGTCGAAGACATGTCAGCTGGACGCAACGTTGTCGTAAGGCTTAGGCTCCACCCTCGTTCCTACGTCTCAGGTTCCCACGGATATCTCGTATCTCGTATATCTCGTATCGTATTGTTTCCAGTAGACTTCCGCGTACTTGCATGTCACTGTGCAGCGCAGGATAGAACACATATGAAGCTCTAGCATGTCGAAAAGTCTAGCTCTTTGACAAAATTTGCTTTGTTGTCCTCGTTGCTTCAACAGAACAGCGGGGTCTCACGATTTAGTATATGCGAAACACGTCTGAACGATCGGTTACTTATCAAAAGCCCACTGTTAAACATTCTACAGGTGCGAAAGAAAACCAACTGAATATCGTTAGACTACGGTATATATACGCTTCCTTCGCGTGACTTTTGTCTGCTGAATTTGCAAGCGCCTCTCTGGCTCGCCTCCAAGCCTGTCTCCCGTTATGCAGAGTGCTATAAAGCAAAAAGAAAAAAAAAGCCAAGCGCCAGAATCGACATCGTGAGATAGACGGCGGCGCGTTCGTCAGTCGACTCGACGAAGGCGCATAAGTAGACATGGACTTTCGCACTTATATGCACAAAAGGTATAGATCCCAATTTGCATTGCAAATGATTTAGCCGCCATGTTCAAAGGACGTCAAGGCTCCTGTTTCTTCCTTGTTCTCGCATGTAGCCTCGATGCATTGAAGATTTGAGAGTTCATGTGCGAGAGAGGACGATTGAACGCAAGATGCTCGACGGCTGTCACGCTGTCACGACCGGATGTTACGAATTCTATGAAGTCTCTATGTTGTCGTAGCCGCATGGGAAGCACGTTACGATTCTGATTTACCGATATAGAGCGAAAAAAAAAGAAACGCCAGAAATTATGCGCAACAATCTTTTATTCCCTGATTAGCTTCCCGTATGCACCTTATTACTCTGTCTCCTCATTCCAGATTGTACAGCACATAAGAAGTTTCAATAATTAGTCTAGCAACCACCGGCCCCCGGTGTCTACACGAAAGCGTAGACCCGTACGCTGTGATCCGCCTAAATTTAATAAACTGACTAATGTCATGGTTCCACTCAGCAAGTCACACTTGGAATCAACCCGCCGTGGTTGCTTAGTGACTATGGTGCTGGGGCTGCTAATCACGAAGTCGCGCGATCGAATCCAGGCCACGGCGGCCGCAACTTCGATGGGGAGAAACGCGAAGAACACCCGTGTATACTTTAGATTTAGGTGCACGTTAAAGAACCCCAGGTGCTCAAAATTTGCGGAGTCTCCCACTACGGCGTGCCTCATATTGAGATGGTGGTTTTGGCACGTAAAACCCCATAGTATTTTTTAACCCTTGGAATCGACGTGCGGGCAAACGTATCCACATATAACACCGCTTATAACATATAACCGCTTATAACATATAGCTGCTTATAACATCGGCTCCAGCGAAGCGCGCGAGAGAGCAAGAAACAGAGAACGCCCCTTTTGCGTTGCTTGCAACGGAATCCGCGGGCGCGTCTGTTATACCCGAGCTGCAAACGGTGGTAACCGACGGCACTTGTTCCGCCTGACCGGTTCGAACGCGTATGTAAAAGCGGGGCGTGTGAATAACGCGAGTCTGTGTATAGTGGACACGGGCGGCTGCAAATGACTTTCTCCAAGGACGCGTCGGGAGCTAACTCGCAAGAACGCCGTCAGCTCCGTCTACCCATGGCAACGATGGGTATTTTTATGCGAAGCATATTACGAGAGCTCAACCCAGCTCCTCAGGCGCGGCGGTGTCGCCTTGAATACCACGTGACACCGTGACGTCACGACAGAGGAGAAGTGGCTTTGGCTCAACTCTTGCAAGATGGGCTGGGTGGGAATCGAACCAGGGTCTCCGGAGTGTGAGACGGAGACGCTACCACTGAGCCACGAGTACGATGCTTCAAAGAGGTACAAAAGCGCCTCTAGTGAATGCGGTGTTGCCTTAGGAACGAGCCGTTTCTAAGGCTCAGGCGTGCGTCGCTTGCTCAGGCGCACATTTCGTTGCCGCGCCGAACGCTGCGTTGCTCGACGCTCACCGCGTCCAATGCGGGGGCGTCCAAGGCGAAGCAGAGTAACGCATGAGTTGTTTCTTCGTCTAGCCGAACCAAATATAGCCAAGCAACAGCAGTTCACCAAGCTAAACAGTGGTTCAACAACTAAAATAAAGGCTAGTATGCTTCGCATCCTGGGCTTAACCTTACATAAGCCACAGCCATTTTTTTAAGCACAGCTTTATTACTTCGCGGTGGCTCCAGGATTTTGATGACCACTGTGTAACTGCGGGTACATCATGCCGAATCTCTCACGTACAGTAAAAGAACGCGTATAACGAATCGAGGCTTACATAACCATATGCATTATACCTCAACACATGTGCCAGTGGCCGGCTCTACAGTTCTCTGCTCTGGAAAATCATTTCCACCCTCAAACGTGAATGACGGGTGCATATTGGTCTGTAACTCGGACCCTTGCACCCAATTGTAAGGGCGTGAGTTGCAAACCGATTTACGCCGTCGTTCACGTTTAAGGGTGCAGACTGCTTCACAGTGCTGTCTACAGAATTTCGCGACGAAAAAAAAAGAACAAACGAACAATACCTAAATGTCCACAGTGCAAAAAGAAGTATACGCCGTCAAGAACATCATATTTCGTTTTATTAGAGCGACGACTTCTGTGCCTTCTTACGCGGAGTTTAGCGCGCCTGCTCGGTCGCTTTTTTTTTTCGTTTTCTTTTTTCAGCCGAGTAAAGTGGGACAACGGTGGAGGACAGCGCAGAATGTAAACTGGGACGATCCCGGAGACGGCGTTTAACGAAAACTGGTCCGATCCCTGAGATAGATTAACCGCTTCTCGTATGCTTCGCGTCGCACAGAATCACAGCATGCACGTTGGATCTGCATAATTTTTTACTCTCTCCATCCGTATCGCCCTCTCTCTCTCTCTCTCTCAGTATCTCTTGAACGTTGAACATGCAAGTAGGGACAGAAATACGGCACATTGATCGCCTGACTTTAAAGAATTAGGGGTTCTATGTCGCAAACCGACTCGTAGCGTGCCGGAGACGCCGTAAACGGGGGCCCCACCCGGGATAATTTTGTACACCTTTGGGTTCTGAAATTACGGTACAGAGCGTTTGCGCGTCCCTCCCCCAAAAGGAATGCGATCGCCACAGACTTGAGTCGAACCTCCGACCTCGGGCTCAGCGGCGCAACTTCATATCCGCGGCGGAGATTGATTGATTGATTGATTGATTGATTGATTGATTGATTGATTGATTGATTGATTGATTGATTGATTGACGTCTCAACGCAACACGGGCAGCGGCTTACACGAAGCATTTTGTACGTGCAGGTAAATTTACCAATGGTCGGAAAGCTTCGCGAAAGTTACGGTATATAGGTCTCCTTCAGGAAAAAACTTCTAGGGTGACCAAGTTAAAACACGTTTTTTTTTTTTCGCGCGTGACACCGCTGCGTCATGTGACGGCTCGCGGTGCGGACACTTGCTCCCGCTTACACGAAGGCCTTCACCCGTTCCTAAATTGGCTCAAGTGTAAAAGTGCAAAAAAAAAAATTATCGCTCTAAGCTATTTTTATGCTATGAGGACACATTATATAGTCGGCTCGTTCGGGTTGTCGATTAGAACCACCAAGGGTTCTTGAAAGCGCGCTCTTGAACCTAAATAACACGAACGTGTCTTGCTTTTCTTTTTTTGGCCGCCATCAAAATGCAGCCGTCGAAGCCGGCAATCACATCCGCGACCATAGGCAATCTATATTTAAACTGCACATTAAAAAAAAAAAAGACAAGCTCCGTAAGCCTTTCCACACGCCTCGAAGACAAGTTCCTGCGGTCGCGGTGAGGGATGTGACTCACGTTCTCGACTTGCCAATGCATGCGCGGCAATGCACAACGGCTCCCCACATCGGCTGGTGCGGTGGCAAGCGGTGCGGGTGTCGCGACAGGACGTCGTTGTCATGCGACGCGCGTCGCGCCGCAACCGACGACGACGTCGCGCAGCCGATAAGCGCCGCGTCGCGCCGGGGTCGTCGTCGTCGTCCGAGGACGCCCGAGGCAGGCGCCGCTACTCGACCTCGGCCTCGTACGCGTTGCCCTCCCTCAACCACGCCGCCAAAAAAAAAAAAAAAAGCCCTCTGCCCCGCACAGGGGACATCATCTTACGGCACCCTTCGACCGAACGTGCTCGCTAATAGAGAGTTTTATGCTAAGCATATTACAGTGAAACCTCGTTATAACGAACAGTTAAAAATTCGGAAATTAGTTCGCTATATCCATAATTCGTAATATAAAATTTCGTAAAAAATACATGCAAGAGGAGCAAAATTCAATCAGAGAAGGCACAGCAACTCGAAAGACGCTTTCTTGGGTCACGTTCATTTAATTACGCACAAAGAACTGCGTTATCGCGGCCTGCTTCTGGTGTTGATCGCATTCGGTATCATGCCCTGTTCCACAGTTTGCAAGCACTCAACAAGGGCAAACCCACTGCCCTCAATAGCGCTGCAGTGGCGGCGCAGTAAATCCAACGCAGCAAGTGCTTCTTGTGAAGTCGAAATGTTCTCATCGTCTACAGGGTCAGCCTTCGATCACGCCGCTGCCGCCGCTGCTGAAGCGGCGCTGTCAGTGGTTGTGAGGTGCGGACGATTTCTTTGGCTGTCAACTCTCGATGACGACGGGGCATCTGTGGCGCTGTCAGCGCCTGTGAGGTAGTCCTGAACGTTTGCTGCGCCGCACAACACACTTGTAGTGCAACGAAGCCTGCCGCCTGCTATTAAAGTGAGGTAGGGCTTGGCGTCGCGAAGTTCGTTATATCCGTTTTATGCCAAACCGCGTTCGCTATAGGAAGTTGAAAATACATGTGTTTGACAAAAATATTTCGGAAGAGTTCGATATATTCAATAATTCGTTATATACGGGTTCGCTATATCGAGGTTTGACTTACTAGAGCTCAACCCAGCTCCTCTGGCGCGGCGGTGTCGCCTTCAATACCACGTGACACCATGACGTCACGACAGAGGAGAAACGGGGCTCCAACTCGCGCCGTCACTCGCGGCGTCGCGGCGGTATACAAGCAGCTGCGCTTGCCTCTGCTAGACACTCACGAGGTGAGATGCCTCCTGGAGACAGAGCTGCTCATTGGAATGAGAAGCGAAGGTTGCGGCGTGCTACAGAGACTGTTTCTAGGTGGCTTTGCTACGGCGCAGCGACAACGCGCCCCGCATCGGACGCGGTGAGCGTCGAGCAACGCAGCGTTCGGCGCGACAACGAAATGTGCGCCTGAGCAAGCGCCGCACGCCTGAGCCGACGCCGACGACACCGGCTTTTCTGCGACACGAGCTCCTTAACGCTGTCGCGTTAAAATAAAGGCTACTATGCTTCGCATCCTGGGCTTAACCTTAGCTAAGCCACAGCCAGTTTTTTTTTTTAATACAGTGGTCGCTGAGGGAGTGTTAATAGAGAGTTTTCGAATATAGACGCCTTTCTTTGCGGCCCCGAAGGACTTCGCGCACACGGCCTTTGCTTACAGCTAGAGCAACGAGCTTCAGTGTAGGTTTTATGTGGCGCTCCCTTTTTTTAACTCGTGGGCTTGCAGCGCTTCGACGAGCGAAAATGGAAGCTGAACAAAAAAGTTATCTAAAGCGCAGCAAAGTATTTGATCTTTCGGCCCGTGTTTCATCAATAAAGACAAGTATGAATACCAAAGTAAAGTGTTTATAATCAAATGTGTCGTGTTAAGCTCCTAGCAACGAAACGGGCCCCTCCCATAGCAACGAGATGCGTTTCTGTTAGGCTAGGCGGCCTTCAAGTTCGGCTACCGATCCTAGAAACAAGAATGATCTCTCGCTTAACCGTTTTTTTTTTCTTTCTTATCTGAAGCGAGTGAAAGCAAAGCCTGTGGCATCGTTCATTGCTTTCGATGGTTGCGGGTCAACGCAGACCGTAACTCAAATGCGGCACAAGGCGAGAGCCATTGCTTCGATGGATGCCGCCATCTTCGTTGACGCAAAACATCTGCGTCGAGTTTGGGTGGGAAGCTCTATTTCCGTGAAATAGCGTCACCGACGCAAACGCCCAACTATCCTCGCGCATGCGCAGTTGCGCTGACGCTATTTCTTTGGGGTCGCAAAACCTTTGGGGGCCCCTATTCTAAACCTCTCTATAACATTACCTCCAAGTCGCCATCTTCCTGCGAGCTTCTCCGGACGGATGGATGAATTTAACCAGCATCCTCTTCGAAACGAAGCCGTTTTCTTGGACGCGACCAAGCTGGTCAATTCAAACTTTAAAGATCCACAGTATTGTGTTAAAAGGCTATCAAATAAGGAAGTATATATTAACGCGACAGCGTTAAGGAGCTCATGTCGCAGAAAAGCCGGTGTCGTCGGCGTCGGTGTCAGCGTCGGCGGCGTTGGCCATGAGCGATAAATCCCAGCAGGCACTTCATGAATAAAACACAACTTGCAAGATGGGCTGGGTGGGAATCGCACCAGGGTCTCCGGAGTGTGAGACGGAGGCGCTACCACTCAGCCACGAGTTCGATCATTCAAAGCGGTACAAAAGCGCCTCTAGTGAATGCGGTGTTGCCTTAGAAGCGAACTGCTTCTAAGGCTCAGGCATGCGTCACTTGCTCAGGCGCACATTTCGTTGCCGCGCCGAACGCTGCGTTGCTCGGCGCTCACCGCGTCCGATGCGGGGCGCCGTAGCCCATTGTCTTACACCCCTTGGCGGGTCGACGGGAATGCTGTCGCGTTCCACTCTTGAAGGCGAAGCTTAAGCGTCCTCCAATTTGTTGCTTGTATCGTGACAATCAACGCTCCACGAGCTGCCTCGTCCTCGCGAAAAATAAGCCGATGTGATCGTATCAGCCGCAATCGCCTGAGTCGCGAGAAATATTTCCTTGCGTGCTCCGGCAGCCACGACGACACGCTGCAATGCGGCGACGATAGCTTTCCACGAACGTCGCGCGGCGAGAGTAAAGTTCACCCGCGCATCGACGAAAAATGCCTCGTTCTCGATACGAAATGGGTGGGGAAAAAAAAGAGAAAATCTTGCGACAGCGTCTCCCCCGTTCCGGGAACCAGTGCGCCTCTCCAGGAGGTACACTACGTAGTGCACGATACAGGGTCACGTCAGTCGCGTATCGCTATTCCCCCGGCATTCTGGGACCGGTCTTCTTCCGTCTGAGATCGCTCTCGCCGACCGCTTGCGTACTACATGCTTGTCCTCGGCAGTGCCAGACGGTGACGATGCGCCTTCGCCGTATGCGTAGCAGGACTCGCTCGTTCCGAGAAACCGAAGAGGGAAAATTGTGTCACGTCTACCCGTTTCGGACGCCACAGTGTGGTGCAAATGCGCACCAAGAAGTTCCTCCGGAGAGGTGCTGTACTCGCCTGCACCCGAAAAAAAAATGTGGACTCGCTGCCTGCAAAATAATCCGCAAAAATTTCCGCCAATCACAACGACTGACAGCAAACAAACTTGCCAACGGCTTTCCGTGTACGGGCAATATACACATTCAATGCTTCAGAAGAAGTTCATTTTGACCTAGTTAGTGTTTACTGCATATCATATTGGCCGCAAATAAAGACGGGGACAGCGGAAGGAGGAGGAGGAAAGAGAAAAGTAGAAGGCAGGGAGGTTAACCAGAATAACGTCCGGTTGGCTACCCTACACCGGGGGAATGGGAAAGGGGAAAACAAAGATCACAGGGAGAGAGAGGAGGGAAGGAAAGAAAGAAACTGCGGCAAGTTCGCTGACGCGTGTAGTTTTACAGAAATTGCACTAATAGTCACAGATGGTCGCACAAACCCGTCGTCCTTATGAAACACAAAAGCGCCTTCACCGACAGCGGAAAAGATCACAAAAATGA
Organism: Dermacentor albipictus; assembly: GCF_038994185.2. Lineage (NCBI taxonomy): Eukaryota > Metazoa > Arthropoda > Arachnida > Ixodida > Ixodidae > Dermacentor > Dermacentor albipictus. The sequence goes on from NC_091826.1 coordinate 32,776,848, forward strand.
CACGGGCTGTGTCGACACCGCCCGTGTCGTTTTTGTGTTCTCTTCCGCTCTCCCCGTCTTTATTTGCGGCCAATATGATATACATTTAATGCAATGAAGAGAACAGGTATACAGGAAGACGAAGGGGTACATAAAAGTCTATACAAACGATCTATCGTTTATACGTAAAGGCCTCGAAATCGCCTGTTTACGAAGCAGCCGGTATAACTAATAACAATCAGTAGAAACAATGCCAGGCCTCCCTGACGACGGCTCACCCCTAATTGATTGAAGCAAACCAGTGAAACAAACAAGCAAACAAACAAACCAGCGCCGCACGTTTTCCTATCTGTGACATTAAAGAGACACTAAAGATAAGAAAAAAAAAACATTGACCTGTATTAGTAAGCTGCGCTTATGCACATTACAAAAAAAAGGAAAGCAACTCTTAACATCAGAGTTATCATGACAAGCCAGAAGAGACGCGAAAACAAAAGAAGCACGAGTGGCGCCGCCACATTGAAATCCCCGCATCTGCTCGTCGCGTGACGTCACGCATTTTGACGGCGTTCGCTGGAGCCCAGTTAACTATTTATTACAGTGAAAATGTATTGCGTTGTATTGCAAAGGAGCCAAAGGCTGAACTCTGCAAGTTTCGCGAACATTTACGGCGCCGCAACGGCCCCAAATACGAGAAGATACCTTTAAGTCTGTGACGTCACAATGTACGCACGGGCGCTGGTATTCTGAAGCGAAATAAAAAAAAATAAGCCTTTATTTCATTTGCTCTCCTAGCGAACAAGGAACGTAGAGTTTTTTTAAAGAATACTTTGTCAGGCTAAAATGGCGTAGTGAACAGCTTTTAGCGTTCCTTTACCTGCGAGGCGACTGAGAGCCGCCCTTTTAGCGTGTCTTGAAGCGCGTAGTACCTCTCGCCTCACAAACGCTATCGTGTCGTACACTTTTGCTTTATCATTCTCTCTCCTTTTCTTTCATCATGCCAAACCTCAAGAAGCAAACGAGTGACAGTCACGCCACCTAGGTGACACGAAAGACCCCACGAACAACGCAGCGGTGCGACTTTCTTTTCGTGCATGGGCCGCTGCGAATGCGACGGTAGGGCATCCCCGCGAATAGAAAGTGAAAATAACCGTAGCCGATGGGGCGCGAACACTGGTGCCTCGGATGTTCTTTAGGACGTCACACACTGACTCTCTTTGGAGCGAAAAGAACGTGAAAAAAATATATGTACAAGGAAGCTCGTACCGTACGCGGTCGCCTTACCCACGAAGAGGAGGAGAAAGCGTACGCAGTCGATTCGAGCCGAAGCCGTGAAGAGAAGACGGGACGGCGCGGCTTTGAAAACGAGAGCGGGGCTCACAAGGGTGAACGACATGCGCGCCTATGCATGACATATATAGTACGAACGGTGACCGCGAGGGGCCGCCACTGAACGCCTCAGGAGGTACGTATACTTCAGGCCAACATCGGAAAGGCAACGCAACGTCCACATCTGGACGTCAATGAGACGTATAATGTCGCCGATTTCCAAAGCGTTTTTCTCGTACCTCTGTCGTTTTCGAGGCGGGAGAATAGTTCTCGAAAATTCCAAAAGTATTTCGAGTGTTCCCAGAATGCAATGTAGTCTTCTCTGCTCATACTCAATGACCTAGGATCTAGCCGGCGCTCTCAAAATCTGTGACGTCATGGAGAAGTGCGGCGGCTACTTCCGAGCGGCGTAACTGCCACCAACCTTTCGCTTTTTGCGTAAAGCCTTCGACTCATATCGAGCTTATACACCCCGCCTCGCACTAAGCGTAGCCACTTTGCTTTTGACGAACCGGACTACTTCTCCTTCTTCATAAGACAGATTAAACTGCAGACTTTGCGTACAACTTCACTGAACGTGTCTCCGAAACCACCTAGGAAACAAAGCACACCAGATATACAACCGCTTTTCCTTCGTAACGAAAGCTGCTAAGCAACATCCGGGAATACGCACACCCACTCCCTCGACCCCGCCCGATACCAGGGCGGCTTTCAGGTTCGCCCACGTCTATTACGAACACGCGCAGCCGCCGCGAAGAAACGCGCAAGCCGGAGGAAATTACGCGGATTAATCATCCCCCGCCTATACCCCGCGAAACAGACAGTACAATCCCGCACAGGAAAGGAACGACCTACGCCATGAGACACCACTTCCGCACAGCCAAGCCCCTAAAAGCACCAGCGAATGTGGTCATCGTTGTCATCATCTCTACGTCTATTTAAAGAGCACTACAGGACGGCGGTCCACCAAGCAGTCCTTCCAACAGATTACCAATTTCTCCCGTGCACTCTGTCTCCAGCCAAATCCGCCCAACACATTACGATCTCGTCCTAACACGCAACCTTACCTAATTGATTTGTCTGATCCTCTGAAGTGATGGGTAGATCGCGTTTGCCTTCCCCTAGCACCAGTTTCGTTGCTTGCACCAGATGGCCAGCAAAGAGTGCATTCTCACGGGGTTCCGGCTTCTTCAGGTCGACCTCTATCTCAATTTCACCTCAACCTCACAAAGTGAGTTAAAGGTTGGTGACTGCTAGAGTTTCTGTGAGAGACGTACAGTGCTCACGGAATGAAACGCGTCAATTTAGGGCTAACTAATGCCCAGACTTTCGTTCGTACCGGCTGCAGTTCGTGTCACATCGACGTAATTTTGGTGTGTACACTTAGAGCGGAGTCAGAGTCACCTTTAGTGACCAGATTCATAGCGACATGACATGGTACTCTCGAGTTCTCTGCACATATGCTGGGTTCTACCAAATACTCGCTGTCGCGTTTCATTCCGTGAGCACTGTACACAACATTTACCTCAAGTTCATGAGCGAGTGGGATTGGGTGAGCCTTGCTTCAGATTCCTTACGGAAATGTGTTCTTGTGCATTCATCTTATGTTATTATGTTGTGGTTTTTCTTCTCTACGTTCTTCTTCATTGTATATTTTTCTCAGTTTTCCTTAGTTCACATGGACTGCTTACGAATTTGTGGTTTGTGTGTCACTACTTATGAACTATTATCGCGGGAACAGTTTCTCGAGCGCTTTTTGTATCGGTATGGCTTCGTTCTTTCTTGGGTGTTCCTATCTTTATGGCGCTTCGAAGTAGAGGAGCGGGTATTGCCTTCCAATTTTTATGTTTTAGTATGTTGCCGCTGCATAGATAGATGTATATGCACTTATACTAGGCGAGCATGTAGTAGACATCATTGTGATGCAAGCTTTTACATATTTAGACAGTTTTTTAACGTTAATCTTTGGTTTAGCGAAACCATAAAGCGCCTTCGCCCAGCCCGTCTGGCCACCCGAATTTCCTACTTAAACAACTCTCTCATGAAGCACTAAGTTTATTTCGCTGTAGCATGGCTTTGATTATTTTTTATCAGGGGCGTCGTGCAGAACGTAAATACACAGATTTACAAACAAGCAACCGAAACACGTAGGCCGTACATTAGACATTCAGCACACAATCTCAGGTTCGTGATGTGAATGCTAGTTTGAGCCGTCGACCGCAATCCCCGAAGTTGATGTTGACTAAGGTCGCCGACGACCAATTAGAAGTTCGAGTAAGGGTCGAGCCTTCTGACGTAGTTTGCGCACCTTCGCCGACGACTGTTACGAACTACGCGCGTTTCTCGACAGTGACGTATCGACACGGACGAAGCTACCGCAACACGCACGTGCGAGCCGTGTCTCATGCTAATTGCACGCGCACGCTTTATACCTGCAACCGTGGGGAAACGCCACGCGTGCTTGCTTTCGCCATCTCGCTTCGAAGAACCGGGGCGGAACCGACAGGGCGGCTAGGGGATTACGGTAGCGGTTTGAGCCGGACAGCCATATGCAACCGCAGCAGCGGTCGTTCGTGTCTGCCACTGCGCGACGATTTATTGCAGCCAACCTTATTTGCCGAGAAGATTTCCCGCGCAGATAGAACGCGTGCGGTACGTTGAGGTTCTGGTCGAAGGAAGGAAACTTTGCCTCGAACGAAAGTCGGGAGGTTTCACGACAGGTTTCCTTCGTGCGCGAAAGACTCGTATATCACGTTTCGAACACTTTTTATTTAATGGGAAGCTTCCCTATAGAGTTGCGCTTTCTGTAAAGACTGTCTGGCCGGTATCTGGCCGTCTTCATGTACCGATACCGAAGATAGTGCACTGTGAAAATGCTGGCGGATGTACCACTTGGTAAACGACTCTCGGGACACCAGGGCATGTGTCACTGGGCCTGTACCACCGGGCATGTCCCACTCTCCAATGAACCTCTCTGAAGACAACTTGTGCCACTGTTCCACATGCTCAAGCGTGCCATTCTGCGTGTGCCACTGGAACCAGTGGACCTGGTCCAAAGGACATGTGCCTGAAGGCACACTGGGTTTGTGTCACTGGGTATGTGGCGTTGTTCAATAAACCTTTCTGACCCCAACTTGGGTGCCAAACTTAGGCATCCGAAGAACAAGCAATGCCTATGTACAGTGACATCTGCGTAATGCTTGCTTGCATTACGTAAATGTCAACTGGAGTTGACTCGGTTTAATTTGCTTAAAACTTTGAAATGGATGCGCAGTCAGTAAACATGATGCGGGAGCCCCGCCAGAAGTGGCACGACGTCATGAAATCACAGCATGACAAAGCCGCCGGCTTCCCGGTGTTGGTCGCGAGACAGCGGGCGCCAAAATACGAATGCAACGCGTACTGTACATTGCACCGTAGTCACATGCTTCAAAATGGTACCCGCCGTGGTTGCTCAGTGGCTATGGTGGTGGGCTGCTGAGCACGAGGTCGCGGGATCGAATCCCGGTCACGGCGGCCGCATTTCGATGGGGGCGAAAACACCCGTGTGCTTAGATTTAGGTGCACGTAAAGAACCCCAGGTGGTCGAAATTTCCGGAGTCCTCCACTACGGCGTGCGTCATAATCAGAAAGTGGTTTTGGCACGTAAAACCCCATAATTTTCTTCTTCAAAATGGTAGTAAGGTGGTGAAATCAGACAAAGAGGACACAAACACTAACACTAAATATGTTAAAATCTATATACACACACGACTCACCAAGAGGCGTTCACCGAAAGCGCCAGGACTATGAAAACGTATGTAGCGCCAACGGCGGACGCTGGACGGCAGAGCAGAAGACACGAAACGCATCCACGTCACGTCACCCGTCATTTCCGCCGAGAACAGAAGAAAACGACAGACGGCGCGGGCGACCGCCTGTACAATCTCGTCTGTCTGTTCTGCGATGCACGCGGGACCAACAAAACTATATATACTATTATTAGACGAGATGTAACTCATATTTCTTTGACCAATACGATTCTGCAACTGAGACCTCGAAAGTGGCGTTCGTGGTAATAAGAGAAATCGCAACGACAACAGACGTAGCTTTTATGTCCCAAGCTCCGCAGCGGGTGGGCTCCAGGATAAGCTCAATCTTCGGAGTGTCTGTTTTCTTCATTTTCTGTTTTTTTAAACATGGGCCGATGTATACAGAACCTCAGTATACGCTGGAGTTTTCACGTCTGACCTCCACCGTAGGGTGGTCACAGCGACCAGTACAGAACAGAACCCTCAGTCTCTTGCTGAGAAAGCTGGGCTCCGTAACCACCATGCCACCTTGTGGTCGGCGATTGCGATTTGCGTACCTCTGACGTAGCCCCGATTTATCCTTCGAACCAAAAGAAAAGAAAAAAAATGTTCGTTTCAGAGCTCCAATTTCCGCGACAGGCGGCACACAAGTGTGCTTTTCTTTTTTTCTTTTTCTTCTCTTTAACGAGACAACGTTACGTTTAACGAGACGTTTAACGTTTAACGAGACAACGTTACGAAGAAACGCAACGGGCCGGAGCCAAAACCGAATGGCCACGCCCGCCATTACCGCTCACCACCAGGGGTCGCCCCGTATATCCTCGAGCACGGAGCGGAACGGAAACATCGACTCCTGCAGCGGCCGGAATGTATCGCCGTCGTATTGCGTTGCCCTTATCGCCGTGTCAATCGGCCACGTTTGCCGCGTATCCCGTGCAGAGTTAATTTCCTTTCTTTCGTTTCTGTTTCGCGCGATAGCTGCGATGGCGTGTAAGCTCTAAGTGGCCGAAATACCGGGCCAAGCTCGCTAAAACGCGGCTGACAGAAAGACAAAACGGAAACGTGGGGCAGTGAAGCGAAGGGCGCCCACTGCGTTGGGAGTATTTTGTTCTTTTTTAGTCCCGAAAGGGCGTATGTCTTATTCCCATGGTCAACACCCCTCCTACCGCAGGGTGAAACGACGAGGATTTGCTCTTCTTTTCTGCCATCTCTACTTGCTGTGCGAGGCCTTTCGACGTCGGTTGTGTTGCCTTTAGTCCCAAAAGGGCGTAGTTCTTTTCTCCCGTGAGCTCTTCGGTGAGTTTAAACCTCCGTACCCGGTACCCGAAAACAGTGTCCTTCATCAATCTTGCTTGAGTTTCCTTTCTTGAGAGCTCTGTGCTCGCTATACTTTCCTGTAAAGAGTGCTATGTAACGCTGCAAACGCGCATGAAATTCGTGACTTGAAAGTACCGGGCGCACTGTGCTAAAGACAGGAAACGCATGCAAGGTAGATTATTATTGTTTGAGGACCAGATAAGCACCAGAGGGTGTACACGTTTGTTAAGTGCAATCAACGCCCTACCTTCGGTTCAACACTGCAACATAATTTGCGCCCTAAAAATGAATAAGGGTGCAAATCGGTATATAACTCGCGCCGTTACACCCTTTTTGGGGGTGTAATGGTCGGAGTTATAGACAGGGTGTAAATAGGTATATAACTCGCGACCTTACATCCTTCTTTTGGGTGTAATGGTGCGAGTTATAGACAAGGTGCAAATAGGTGTATAACTCGCGCCGTTACACCCTTTTTTGGGGTGTAATGGTGTGAGTTATAGACAAGGTGCAAATGGGTATACACTCTAAGAACAGTTTACACCCTTTGGCTTGCCCCTTCTGCCACACAAAAATAATCGTCATCTGCCTTGATGCGTTTCCTTTCTTTATCGCTGCAAGCCCGGAACTTTCCAGTGACGAACGGCACGCGCGTTATCAGAAGAGGCCCTCCAAAGGGTGTAAACTGTTCTATCCTGATAACGCGCGTGCCGTTCGTTACTGGAAAGTTCCGGGCTCGCAGCGATAAAGAAAGGAAACGCATCAGGGCAGATGACGATTATTTTTGTGTGGCAGAGGGGGCTAGCCAAAGGGTGTAAACTGTTCTTAGAGTGTATAACTCGTGCCGTTACACCCTTTTTTGGTGTAATGGTGTGAGTTATAGACAAGGTGCAAATAAGTATCTAACTCGCGCCCTTACACCCTTCCTTTGGGTGTAATGGTGTGAGTTATGGACACATTTACACCCTTATTCGTCTTTAAAGTTGTAGATTATTATAGAGTAAACGGCGACGATTTACTCTCGTTTCCTGCCCTTTCTAGATGCCATTCCGTCAGCGTAGAGGAGCGCGGGCGATTAGGCCTACGCCTAATTCGCAGTCGATTGCGTTGTATTGTTTTAGCCCAAGAAGGTCGTAGTTCTTTCTCCCATCGTCCACACCCTTGGTGTATAACGGAGAGAATCTCATTTACCGCCTTCTGCAGTGACGATGCGGTTATAGGAAGCGGAAGGCACACGATTAGGCTTAACGCCTATAGCGGCCGATTACGTTAATTCACGGAAGGTTAGTTATCCGAGTTGCTAACACGGAACCGCGACTTTCACTGACGCTTAAGGTAGTTTCCGTCAGTTTGCTAATTAACGACGCAGTGCTATAGCTGGGCACGTCACCCGACTTTGGTTTGTTGTCCTTCGCGAAAAGGGGCGTATTCTTCGTTTTATTGCTTATTTTCCTCTTTCGTTTGTCTGCCATGATCAATACACTGTCGCGATGCAACAGCCCGATAACGTATATGTTCGCACATCTATCGCCCGTCTTCTGATAATGGAGTTGTGCAGCGAATTGCGTATGCATCCTGCCCGCACGCTTGCAGCCGATTTGTTGCGACGGCTGGTTTTTATTGTGAATTTTCATGCGTTGGTAATCTAAGACATTCATTAACTCCTACGGCAACTTTTTTTTTTCATTTAATTGCGGAACAAAAGATAATGCTTATATGGGCGCGAATATATAGACAGAATGAAACTGCAGTAGAGAAATCAGGCACGTATACCCTGTAAACGTGAACGAATAAAACTGCGTTAGGCACCGCGCCTGGCTCTCGTTTTGTCTTTCGACACAAAAGGGAGTATTTTT